>NW_028328323.1:0-134000 GCF_048544385.1 Mastigoproctus giganteus
TGCCTCGATAGCATCAGCAAATATTCCTGCACCCTTTCTATTTAAGTGTATCCCGTCCCTGTAGAAGCAATCTCTCCTGTTAACAAGTACAGTCCAGGCTGAAAAAAATTCAACCCCTTGAGCCTTGCACAATCTTTCCAGGGCCGAATTGTCGACAAGGCTCTCATCATATACTCCCTCCTATCGTGTCTGGGCAGAATTGCAGACACTTTCAAATTCAACCCTACTTCACGGCTTTTTTTCAACAGTGACCTGTACTTGTTAAGTAATTCTGCCGGTCTCCTACTCTTAATATCATTAGTGCCAACGTGTACAACTATATCACCTTTTGTGCCCTTAAAAGATGATATCTGCTCTACAACGTCATCAACCTCTGCCCCTGGCAGACATACCCTGGTCCTGTTCCACCTATCCTTTTTACACAATATATTTCCCGTTTCCCTGACAATAGAGTCACCAACAACTACTAGTTCCTTTATGACCAGCCCAATCTGCCTTGGGGGTTGCCGCTGTGTTGCGTGATGACCAAGTGCAAGCTCTGGCGTTGATGTGGGCAGCTGAGAGCCTGATGGGCCCCTCAATTTAGATCTTTCGAGGGCATCCACCCTGTCCTTCAAACTCTCATATAGGCCCATAACAACGCTGAGTTGTCACCTGATTTCCTTACACTCCTTACATCGCGCACACACAAAGACATCCCCCATGGCAATATCATGTTCCGTTCCAGATAGTTCGGGAAACATTTCACAAGTTGCACATTTTTTTAGGCTGTGATGCGTTGGAGAATCGCCCCCCGCAGTTCTTTCCCGAGTCACAGCACTCCTGCCACTTTGTGCCCGTTGCTTCGCTGCTCTAGTTTGGTGCATGATATTTTAAATTAATAAGATCAATAAAATAAATTAAATTAAATGTCAATACTACGCTATCTAATAGAAACAGTGAAGCGTATTACTGTTTCTATAATTATACTTTAGAGCTACCTAACTACCTCAATTAAAAATTTGAATTCCTTATCACTATATACAAAAACAATGCCTGCAATATTCGAATGAAATAACGGTTTTATAAAGTATTACGTATATCTACAAAAACTGTTTATACAAATTAAAATAAAAATAACCAGCGTAATTAGAACTATAAGACTACGTATTAAGTACAATATAAAATAACAATTATGTAAATAAAAAGCAAAAAGTTATCGTTTTTTTCGGAGCCTGTAACTTGCAGCTGTATTTTTTAAAGAGAGTCAGCGCCCTCTGGGCAGCCTTGTTTTATTCCTCTGGAATACGGAAAGTGTCAACGTTTGGAAGAATTCAGAAGTCAGTCCGTCCAGACCTGTTGATTTATTTTTGGAAAAGACTTTGCATGCTGCTGTTCTTGTAGGGTGATTTGTTTCTCCATACTGCATTGGGCCGTATGGAAGATATTTTTAAGTCCTGAAAGGATTTCTTCGGCTGCCTTTGTAGAGGTTTCTTGAGAGCTCTAAATTCCTCAATAAAATCTTGTTACATCAGAGAAGATTTCCTCTGGGTCTTCAGTGATTTTCGGTCTTGCGTCTGAATGGCAGTGATGGTGGTTGATTTGTGATGTCTGCGTTCTAATGAGAAAATGTTTTTGGTCGGGGCATTAGATAGATTTATGTCGGTGTATCTCGATCTGAGTAGGGTGCCTTTTGCAGAGTGTTCTGAATGGGTTTCTATGGCTTGTAGTGTTGACTGATGGGTCTGACTATCAGATGGGAGATTTTTCAGCCTTTGCTCAAGTTGATAGAGGTTATTACTCTTTTGTTGACTTTTGTGATGGCTGTAGGTTTGCGAGAATGATTTCAGTTCACTTATAAATCTGGGCCAGCATGTGTTAATGGGCTCCACTCTGTCTTTGGATTGGGCAAGATTGGATATCAAGTCTTGTAGCTTAGAGATGTATTCCTTGTCTTGAAGAAGGCTATTGTTGAACATCCAATAAGCACCTCCACGTTTGAAGTGATTGGGTGAGAAATAGAGCTGTAATTTGATAAAGGAGTGATCTGAGGTAATAAGAATGCAAATGTGTGATGCTTCTGACCAGGGGGATGGTGTGTTTTGAGATGTAGTATCTGTCCAGCCGGGCTTGGTAAGGTAGTCTTTCAGATGCTGTATTTGCTGATCTCCAGGTCTAGGACTTTTCTTCTGGGTGCTGGTATCTAAATACATCGACCAGTTCATTGTTGTTTATCAAGGCCTGCAGCTTGTTGATTAATGTGCGGTGCTCAGTGCATTGTACTCTATCCGTTTCTGGATCAAGAGTGCAGTTGAAGTCGCCAGCAAGAACGATGTGTTCTTGATCTATAGTAGAGACATGGCGTTGTATGTAGTTAGTTATTTGAATAGCGAGTCTGCCCTACTGTGGCATGTAGATGTTAAAAAGGTGCAGGTTTCCTTCTAGGGTGTATCCAGGTGGGCGTAAATTGCATAGCCAGCGATCTCTGCTATCACATTGAGCTTACAGGCAGACTTTTGATAAAGGCCGACACTCACTCCTGCTCCATGATGTGTTGGAGAATGATGGAATACATATGGCCAATCTGCCCATTTCAAGAATGGCCTTGTGTTTGTTTTAATATTTGTTTCTTGTAGGAAGAATAGGTCGGCATGATGTCGTTGGACCTGGTGAAGGGTCAGCTTATTGCGCAATGCAGAGGTGCATCCTCTTGCATTAAGCGATAGCATGCTGTGACAGCATTATCTGCAGGAACAAAGGTAAGGATTTTGCAAGTTTTGGGAGGGTTAACATCCACACTGATGATATTGCTGTTCGAGCCCGTTAAAGAAGTAGTACAGGCGCTTCGATCTATTCACATCTGCCCTGTCCTTTTTTCCTTTTAGTTTGGAATGCAGATCTGTAAATTGTGAGATCAGCTTGGGTATGTTAGAGGTGAACTTTAGAGCTGTCACCAGCTTCTGTGTGGGGCCGCATACTTACCATAGAAAGGAGCATCGTTTTTCCACAGTTAAAGGACCTTTGGCGAAGGGAAAATCGCTTTCCTCGTCCCCTGAAGTACTTGAGTCGTGAGAATCACAGTTAGTCTCTTCTTCAGTTCCCAGAAATTTGTCTTCTTCATTTGGGTCGTGAGTTGTTTGTAGCTACTTATTTATTTGCATACTTGGTGGTATAATGGACTTATTTGAGTTCTGATCATTTGTCTTCTGTGGTGTTCTATATTTTCGGCTCTCCTGTTGTTTTTGTTACCGGTTTGCTCTTTTCCTGCAGCCATGTGCGTTGTCTTCTTCTGTTTTGTGACTTTGGACGTGTTCTGCCTTGGTGGTTGATTCCGAGTAAAACCTCGTTTCGGTTGGTTGGTCTTCTGTGGTCTTTGAATTTTCTTTTTCTGAAGAGTTTGGTGTGGGAAGCATCTCAGACTGACAGTTTCTTCAGCATCCCCATTGTTTCCAATGGTCAGCTCGCTTTGTCCATCTGGCCTGACCCTGGTTGGTGCTGCCTGAATTTCGGTATTACTTTCAGAAGAGTTAGAGATATGCGGGCAGTTTTTCCTGATGTGGCAGAAGAAACGTGAGGAAATGGAGATAGAGAAGGTGTAAATGATTCTGTTTAGATCGGCGTTGATGAGTTTTGGGATGTTTGCTGCATCATTGTTGGCGAAGTGCATAAGTGCTTGCCTGCGGAAGCTTTTTATATGCGAAAGTTCCGCTTTCGTGGTTGGTGCAGAGAGTGTGCGAACTTTCCCCGTAACGGATCCGTATTTGGATAGCATTCCTCTCAGAAATTGATCAGGAATTTCAGGTGGGACGTTTGAAATTGTAACTTTCGTTGGTGTTAAGGCAATTGGCGCCACCTCCAGGTGAAAAAGACCAATGTGTATTCCATTTTGCAGGATAGTTTGCACCGATGACGGGTGGCTGGAATACACCTGCACAGTTCCCACCACACGGGATGCATGAGTAATATAGAATTAACAGAATAACAACCACCCAATCACCACAGTTGCACCCAACTACTTAACAATCCCCCCACCACAAGCATTAGCGTAGGATAACGGGCCCGAAGCTAATACACCACACCATTGATTACAGTAAGTGTGACTGCGCAACCAAAGTTTGTTACATATAAAACAATTAGAAGGAAACAAGTTACCCTTTATAAACTACAACTTCAACTGGACTAGTAACAGTAAGTAAGAACCTTCACATTCGGGTACATACCCGTAGGGCTTTGTGTCAACTATCCCAGTTTGCTGCATAGAACGCTAACAAGAACAAAAAATATTAATACAAAAATTTAATATTACAATATAATTAATATAAACATACTTAAACTAAAGACTATCAGAACTGATATAGTGACAAAAGAAATGGGTGTGTGTGTGAAGTATTACATCAAATGGACCATCGATCCGCTCAAAGCCCCCGACGAAGTAGGGGATTGATGACCACGTGATGGAATGTATTAAATTAAAGTCAATAATATTATATTTGTATTGTAATTTAGAATAAGAATAGTTATAAGCATAATCATTAATTTTGATTAGTTGTTAGCGGCATGAAAAATCAGTAGCCAATTGTAATGAAATTTTCTTACCATTAGGTTTAAAGCTACATAAATGTTTATAAGTGCTACAGAATTAAGATAGCCTTTATGGGCTAACCTGATCACCTGAACCGTAAGCATGCTAATACCTACAGGCAAACCATTTACCAAAAACATTCCACAATTAATCGTACATTTAGATAATTATATATATATATATATATATATATATATATATATATATATATATATTTATGTTAGATTATAGTCTAAGTAGATAAGCTTTGTGCTGTTTAATGGTATATTATGTTAGAATTTTTTATGTGGTGTCCGAAAATATAATACTGATACAATATACAGTGCAACTTCTCCTAACGGACACCTCTCGTTAACGGACATCTCTCTACAACGGACATTTTCAAATTCCCCAACTCACCTCCATTGGTTTTAATGTGTTTGCAGCTTCTGTCTAGCGGGCTTTCTCTGTAACGGATGCGGACAGGCAATCTGCACTCTTTCGTTTAGATTAGCACTTAATTTGATCTTCCCATAACGGCCAGCGGGCGAGCTCACGGCCCTTTTTCTAGGAATGTTTCTTCCACATATTGCCTCAATCGTGTGTTTATTTTCTATTTCCGATTCTCTGAATTTTATCAAGGTTTACGTCGCGGTTCTAAATCCTTTTTCAAAATTTTAAGTCATGTGTAAAACTTCTGATGAATTCGGTGTGTGCAGGGGGGGAAGAATATGGTCGGCCTTTCGTCTTTTCAGTTTCAGTTTTGTTCAGTGTCATGTGAAGTGCACAATGTCTTCTCATAAACATTTAACTTTAAAAGATAAAGTCGAACTCATTAATGCGTATGATCGGCAAAAAAATAGTGTTCGCAATCTCGCTGCAAAATTCAAAATCGGGAAGACGCAGGTAAGCGACATCCTAAAGAAAAAAAATGAACTGCTCAAACAATTTTGGCAACACGGAAATGATCAGGTTCAAAAATCATTCCTGAAAACTGTTGGACTTCAAATTTGTCGCGCTCATGTTAAAAAAATTCCCATTAATGGGCCTATTATTAGGGAAAAGGCTTTGGAGGTTGCGAAATGTATGGGAGCAAATTGAGTTCAAAGCTTCTGTGGGATGGCTAGACAAGTTCAAAACTCGGCATAAAATTTCTTGGAAAACCGCAAGTGGTGAAGGTGGATCTGTTGATACTGGGGTAACAGAGTGGACCGTCAAATTGGAAGATTTATGTCGTGATTTTGAAGCTAAGGATATTTACAACTGTGGTGAAACGGTTGTTTTTTTAAAGCTCTTCCTGAAAAATCAATGAGTCTAAAACACGAAAAGTGCCAGGGCGGAAAAATTTCTAAGAAACGCTTGACTGTACTATTGTGTACAAATATGCTGGGAGACTTTGAACAACCTCTTTTTATAGGAAACCCACAAAATTCTCGTTGTTTCAAGGGCATAAAGTTGAATCTTTTGGATGTTGACTGGAAGTCTAATAAAAAAGCGTGAATGACACGAGATATGAGCGAATGGATAAGTCACTTTAACCAAAACATGATTCGTCAAAACAGAAAAATTATTCTTTTGATGGATAATGCTGCATCTCACCCACACATTGAATTGTCCAACATTCAAATCATTTTTTTTTTTCCACCAAACATCTGCAGAGTGTCAGGCCTTGGATCAAGAGATAATAAAAAATTTTAAACTTCACTACAGAAAACGTGTTTTAAGACATCTCATTGCAAACATGGACGATGTAACATGTGCGAGTGACCTTGCAAAGAAACTCAGCATCCTAGATGCGATTCAATGGATTTCCTCTTCAGTAAACGCGATTAGAAAACAAACTGTCGTGAACTGTTTTGTAAAGTCTGGCTTCTCAAACGCAAAAATTGAAGTTGTGAACAGGAATGTGGAGCACCAAGAAGAACAAGAACTTCAACATCTATTGATAATGTACGATACTTCCGCTACAAGACCCTGGCTACAAAGATATAGACTCAAACCTCACTACAGAAGATGGTGCTGTAGATATCAACGACATTATCATCGATATTTTTCAAGACGTTCCTCATGAGGATGAAGAAATGGAAGGAGGTCATTCTGTCGAAGAACATTAATGACGAATCACTGATGAAAATAGAAGAAGCGCTCATACAAATTAATCGTTTAAAAATGTTTTTCGCCACTGAAGAAGATACTGAAGGACTCGATGGTTTCTTCACTCCAAACAAATGTTGAAAGCAAAATTATCAGCCGGAAGAAGGTGCAGAAGAAATTAAGTGATTACTGTATGCATTTTTCTTAAGATAAAGTCATAATATGATTAGCACAATTGTATGTATGTTATTTACAAAAATATTGTGCAAAATCTGTATATATTTTAATTTAATTTTAATTAAACGTTTAACGATTTTTCTTTCTTTCTTTTTTTTTCCTCCCTGAGACTTCTTGTTAGCGGACACTTCTCTCTAACGGACACATTTTCGTTCCCCATGGCTGTCCGTTAAAGGGAAGTTTCACTGTAAATATAATTAAATATGTATATAGGCTGGCTGCCCACTAAAAAAAATATATATACCCGTATATCAAAGCACCAAAACGCTATAATAGCCGATACCAGCCCCCCCTTTGGCCAAACCTAGTAAAGAAAAATCATAAGTAAAATAAGATAATAATAAGATAACACAATATGTTAATTATGGGTAGTAGGATACATTGAAAGGGACGTTATCAAGGGTTAACCCTCTCAATATATCCCTCCCATAATCAATAGAGTTATCAGTTTCTGTTGTCATCTGCCTGTATAACGTAGTCGAAAAGTAATATTAAAGTCTAATAGTTAAGTAGATAATTTAGTTGTACAGAGACTAGATGACAATTAGCCCGACCATTGCTAACAAATATATAAAGAAAACATGATGCAATTATATAGCATGAAGCGAAAAAGAGAAAGAGAACAAATATCCATCCATAAAATTTCTTATACATACGTACAAAAGAAGCAATAGCTAAAACAAGGAGAACGGAAGAAAGGTTAAAGTATAGTATTAGTACCTCAATCCTCCTCGATTTGCTTAATAGTTCATGATGTAAGAAAAATAGGATTAGATAGTATAGAGATGAAAGTAAAGAAAAGACTTTAATACAAGGTACGTAGGATAATACCGGGAGCTTAACTTCCCATCCCTTATAGAAAGGGATCCTGGTATATCATAAGTTTAATACTGGAATTTTGGATAATATAAGTAAAAACGTAAACTTAGCCAACAGAGGAATGGCTATTTCCTACAAGAAATAATAATAATTATTATTATTATTAAAATCAGTTTATTTCCCAAGAAACCTTGGGTCACCCCGGGACGGCTCTGTGCCAGAAGGGTGTGAATACAGACTAAGGTGCGAGGAACACAATGTACAATAAACAAGGGTACATTCGTGCTCGACCCGAGACTTTTACAGGGTTAAATAAACCATAATGTACAAAATATACAGTAATATACATGATTACATGAAAACAGAAAGTCTTTGCCATATACAAATAGGCAAGTTAAAAAAAAAAAAAAAAAAAAAAGTCTGTCCAGGAGCAGGGGAGTATTATAGGTTCATAATCTGTTAACAGTTCTTGAGGATTTCCTTCCTGTAGGGCTTGTCTTCACAGAACCTATCAGGGTGGATCCTAAATTTATTGAAGATCCGAAGACAATTGGCTGGAAACATGTTCCTCAGGGAATCAATGTTTGACAGAGTAAGACATAGAGGGAGACAGGAGTCGGGGTGCTTCCCTCTTGCCCTCCTCGGGCCAGAGATTAATGCGGATACTGATGGAGCATCAATTCGCCTCGTTATAAGCCGTGCAAGCGTGAGAACATTTTTTGTCATGATGATATGTCTCCAAGGAGTGGTGCCTAGATTTGCTTGTAGGATAGATCTGGAGATAGTTAGGGAGTGGCCTACTACCCTGTTCATCCATCTAAGCAACCAGTACTCTAAACTAAGATACTTCTGAAGGTATGAGGCAGGGGCAGATGACCAAATTTCTGAAGCATAGAGAGGAATCGGCGTAATACACATCAGGATGTGCCGAACAAGCAGCGCTGGCTGATGCACACCAACGAGCTCTTGACGCACTGCCCAAAGAGCAGCGTACGTCTTCTGCCTCATCCTGGCAAAGTGAGGCTGAAATGTGAGCCCAACGTCCCAGGTGAGGCCAAGATCAGTATGAGAGGTCACCTTTTGCACCGGTTCCCCACTCACAAAGATTTGGATATCATTTTTGGCTCTCTTCTTGGTTATTGTCAGTTGTGCTGATTTGGAAGGGCTCAGATGCAGCCCTATTGTGGCAAGATAACTTTCCAAGCTCAATATCTGCCTAGAAGCTTGCTGGTTGATATCATGAATCTGATGATTATGATTGAGCTCACGTAGAACTTCAGATCGTCGGCATAGGAAACAAAGTTCGGATGGATTCTGAGCAAGGGAAGGCTCCAAAACTGCTGCAAACAGTATAGCTGACAGTACACTTCCTTGTGGGATGCCTCTTGAGACGTCAATAGTTTCTTGAAAGTCATTGTGGGTCACAGACAGATGTCTAGGAAGTAAAATAGACTTCAAAATTTGAAGTAAGGTTTCCGCCAGGCCGAAGTAGTGTTTCAGAATGGTAAAAAGAGCTGGGAGGTGTATTCTGTCATAAGCCGATTTTATGTCGAGGAATATGATATCAATCTGTGATTTGTTGTTAAGGGTGTGCTGAATTCTGAAGAGGGTATCAAGAAGATTGGTAGTTGTTGATCTCCTTTGTAGAACGGTATGGAGGTACTCGGGCCTGTGTGCAAAGCAATGCTGGGCAATTGTTGGCTGAATTACTTTTTCGAAAATTTTGAGTAAAGAACAGCTGATGGATATTGGTCTCAGGTCTTTAGGAGATTTGGGTTTCTTGATCTTTGGAATGGGCTTAACATGGTAAGTTTTCCAAATTGAAGGAACTATTCCAGATTGCAGGATTTGTCTGAAAAGGTGAAGGAGAAGGTCGACTATATATGGGCTGCAAAGTTTGATAATAAAGAGTGGGAAACCATCCGGACCTACAGTGGCTTTGTTGGGTAGTTTATTGATGACATCAATTAGGGTCTCTCTAGTTATTTCTATTTCAGACAAGTGTGCCCTAGGTAACCAGTTCTCCTGCGAGAGAAAGGAATCAGAGTCAGGAAAATCTGCCTGCTGTAAGCTGAACTGTGCCCATTCCTGGACAAGCTTTTTGTCAATGGCTAGGTGATGATGATGATTCGAAAGGATCCTTCTACCACTCTTCAACCTATTGAGAACAGCTTGGTTAAGGACCAGCCTTTTTTTTTTCAAGAAGCAAGCTCTTTCTTTCTTAAAGATGGAATGGTCTGAGGGAAGTTGAGTTTTCTGCCATTTCCGGTAGGCCTTCTGCTTCTTGATGAAAGCCATCTTAGTTTCCTTATTGAAACCCCGATTCGACCTGTTACCACTCCTGGTGATTCTGGCTGCACCATGTAGTGCAATTAACTTCAGTTGTTCCGACAAGAGCATAATGGCATCCTCCAACGGCTCAGAATAGAGACGCCCCCAGTCAAACCCAATCAAGCATTGGAGAATGATCTCTGGCTTCAGATATTTGGTAGAGAAGGCTATCCTAGGTAATTCAGCAGAGTACTCGTCAGGTAACCCAAGGGAATTGTTCTGTAAGGATAGTTTACATGTAATTGGCGAATGATCAGATTGGAATCGAAAGTTGCCAGGTAGGAGTTTGATATCTTTTAAGTTGTGGAAGATTAGGTCCAGTGCTTGACACGCTCTAGTTGGTTGCGTCACTAACCGTGTAAGGTTAAAGGCCCGGAGAGTGGCCTGAAGGCCCTCAAGAGCATTCCCATGCCTGGGCAGTGGCAAGTTAAAGTCACCTGCTACAACTGTTGGAATTTTAGGCATTACGTTGGTTGCTAACCACGTGAGCAGCTCCGCTCTAGAGTCATCATTGTGGTCCGGAGGAAGGTAAACCAGGCAGCATTGGATTTGAAGAAGAGGACTCCTCAGCGTCAGGAAGACTGCCTCAAAGTCGTTAGACTGGCTCACTGGTGTCTTTATTGGCCGGAAGCGATCATTGAACAGGATTTCAACACCTCCGCCTCGCCCGTTAATTCTGTGATTTCCAATGTGTTTGTAAGGGGTGTTAAAATGGGTAAGATCAAGCTGTCTATCTGCCGCTAACCATGTTTCTGTAAGGCAGATGATATCAAACTCATTAAGCAATAGGAGAGTCTGGAGACAATGAAGCTTGTTTTTTAGGCTGCGAACATTCTGCATAAACCAAAGAATCTCTCCTTCGTGTGAACCTGGTAGCAAGTCATCCTTTTGTAACTATGGCTGTTTATCTCGCCTGGATCCGCTATAAGCGATCGATCTGCTCCTCTCTTGGAACGGTTTTATAAGGGTGCCTACCGGCCAGCAGCTAGAATCCAAGACGATATGCTTTGCATTCGCAGGGCAGGAGATGATAAAGGAAGAATAGGTCGGGTGTCTGGTTTTGATCGCTTTTGCGTCTAAGTTGATCCCATGTTCTTGGGCAAAGAGTGCCCTGATACTTTCCACTTTTGTTGCTGGTCCTAGTCTAGAAACAAAAATTCTCTCTCGGGTCTGGACAGCTGAAATATTATATATCTCCTCAAGTCTCCGCGACAGAGGGACCGAGGCAGGTTCAGTAGGAACCGACATATTAGGCTCCTCGCATGGAGTTTTGTTACCTTGTGTTTTCACAGTCAAAACACTTTGAGCGCAAGCCATTTGTGGCTTATGCCTGGGAAATTGCGCAAGATGGTTAATTTGCTCAGAGAGACAGAAGGCATCCGCTTGAGCATAGATCCGCTCCTCCCTGTTTTGGCGTGGGGTTTCTCTCATCTCCATCCTCTTGTAACCGCGCTGGGCCTGGTTCAGAACCTGGCCACCAGGCTTCTCGTGACGTCTTTTGCAAGGTTGGTGCAGATTAGATTCACCAGGAATAATACACTTGTCCTGTATAAAAGGGCTGTCAGCCTCGAAGGTCGGATCGCGCTGATGGAGAGCGGTGTGAGGGGGATGAGTACCCAAAGGGTTCAACATCACGGCCGGGGCTACGATCTGTTCAGTTGTTTTGTCTGCAAAACGAGGTGAACTATGCAGATTTTTGAGATCTCGATTTCCTCGCTGGACGCGCTCAGTTTGAGTTGGAGGTCTTGGTAGTGCATCATCTGCTTCCTGTGAATGCTCCTGAGGTTCCAAATGGTCCATCACTGACGTCTGACTAGAGGGAAGACTAATCGCTTATAAAGATTTTGAGATCCCTGAGTTGTTCATTCATTGTGAGCACTTGGTCGAGAATTTCCGTATTTTGGGCTCTGAGTTTTCTATTTTCGTTATTGAGGCAGGCAAGAGAGTCGATTATTAGGGACAAAATCTCCCCGAAAGTGATCTTAAATCTTTCAGGGAGGGCATTGAGTATGGAGGTGTTGTCCCTTAGAGCGCTTTTAATTGACGTACAATCAAAGGGGCTATTAACCTGCAAGTTTGCGGAGGCAGCAGGAGCGGTATCAAACTCCCTATTCGAAGATGCAACGTCTTTCCCAAAGCATAAGCTTAAATCTCCAGGTGTTCTCAACGCAGGCGACACAATACTACCTTCAATCGAACTGCGCACATCAAGAACACCAGATGGGGTTTCTTCTGCAAGAGTGATAGTGGATATCTCTTCCTTCGAGATGTCCGCGCTTTTTGGGTTACTTGCGCAAAGGTGGCAGGTCCATTTTCTTCTCCGTTGTTTGTTCAACCTTTTAACTTTAGGTGGCTGGCAATCACGACAGAAGATTCTACGACACGTAACACAAAGTAATGCCGGAGCCTCGGGTTTGAACCCACATTCGGCACAGGACTTTTGCTGAACGCCCGTTCTATCCTTCATTGTATACAGCTGAATTAAAAGCGGAAGGTCTGAGCTGAAGAAGGGAGCGGATGGCACGTCGAGAAAGGCAGTAATCGGGTAGGTGAAACGCAGGGAGCAACAAAGTCTTGCTGCAATTGGGCAGCTTACTAGCTTGAAGTGTAGGCTAAATTCCGGAGATGCACAAATTAAGTAAGTTTTGAAAGAGCAGCTGGGCCATCTGAGACCTGTTGATGAGTGGGTCCGGCAAAAGTGGTCATCTTATCGAATATTTGATTGCCAGACAGAAGTAGACAAAATAATCAGAGTTAAGTTTGCTGAGTTCCTTCTAACTCGCTGTCAACATGCAATCTCTTAAGCTAAACAGATGCATAAGTAGGTCAGAGTTATAAAAGTCGCACCTTACAAGCGGTCAACTGCCGGAGAGCTCCCACCACAGAGGAACTGTTTGACCTTGTGATATAGCCCGAAGCGGACAGTGGTCAGCCAGCAGAGTAAGCCTACAGAAGTGAAGTTTGAATTCAGGCCTCGGAGACAAGCAACGCTGGCAAATGTGAATATACGGATAGAAACAGATCATGCAAAAAACATAATTACCTAAAATGTTAGGGTAATGATCTTCCACAGGATGCACAGTATTACCACTAGACAGGTCACTATACAAAAAAAACTAGTGTAACTCGCGAAATAAATACATGAAATCACTGTAAACTTGAGGAGCACAGATTAGACAGTCTTCATAGCTACGCGCACGCGCACTTTCCCTCTCAGTAATGATTAAGAGATAGCAAAAAGGAAAGACCGCATGGTAGCGCACGTGTTATGTCCAATGAAAGTGAAAGCCAGCACCCTCGTAGTTAAACAATATTCGAATAAATTAAATTAAATAAATTGTATAGCGGGCGCATCCTCTGGAAGTAATTTTATTATTAATACTGTAAAACTTTAGATATAATGTAATGCTTGTTAAGATGGTTATGACATTTGTTAATAGCTTTCAAAATCGCTATATGCATCTAGTTATAAAACGTTCTGAGAATCCTTTGTAAGTCAACTTATGTCTGAAATCGATGAGTGTGTTTATAATATCAGCATTGTTGCCTATCTTAATCCTTCATTGTGAAACTATTATATTTTTGTGAATCCTTTTGGAGATATGTGAATGCCAGCTAGTTAGGTCTATGGATTTAAATCCGAATTCGTTGCATTTATCGTAAACTTTTGTATGTATTATGTTATCTTGTACTTGTATGTCAATGTCCAAATATATTACCATATTGTCACCATGTTTATTTGTATCCCCTATTACTAATTTGGGAGGGTAATGGTTAACTACTTCGGAGATAAAGTTTGGATTATTAAATACAATTAAATCATCAATATATCTATACATAATCAGGTCCTTATTAAAGTTATTTTCAAAGTGATGCAGATAAAGGTTCACGACCAGACATGAATTGCACGTTCCCATGGCAATGCTTATATGTTGCCTGTATATATGGCTTCCATTATAAATGTAGCTATTGAAAATGCATAGATTCATTAAGTTGTCCCAGTAATGTTATAGGCAAGGTAATATATTATTATATTCTGTGTAGTATTCACTAAACACATAATTTAGACTATTGTGTGGAATGCTAATAAATAGATTTTTAAAATCATACGTGTTAATATGCTCTATAGTATGATTATTTGAGTTTAAATATTCTAAAATAGGGCTATTGTTGAGAGTAATTCTAGATTTGTCAATTTCGTTAAAAATAATGCTAAGTAGGTCTACTAGTTTTTGGTGCAGAATCTTAGAGTAACTATTTCTACATGATGTGATAAATCTAAAGCTTATGGGTGATTTATGGAATACAATATATAATTGTAAAATTGGTATTTGGGTTTGTTAATTTCAACTTTGTTTGCATAGCCAGTAGTTTTTTTATAACAGTGTTACGATTAATGGCGACTAATTTGTAAGTAGTACTGTTGTTATTCAGTTCTTTTAGTATTGTTGATGTATAAAATTTATTACATATGAGACTGTAATTGTTGGCAGCTTTGTCTATGATAGTTATAATAAATTTAGCTTGTAACTTTTTAAATTGTTGCTTAATTTTGTACAAGTTAAAGATCTTAGTAGGTATTTTAGTTTTTTGCATAATACATATCCGTTTATAGATAGCTTGGTATGTAAGTGTTATCCACTTGTGGAATGCTTTTAAAGGTATGTCGTATTTATAGGCTATTTTTAAGCAAAATTACAAAATTACAAAATTACATAAGGTCTAGATGTATTTGTTTATCCATCTTATTAGTATTACGTATAGTGTTAGGTCTATATTTAGGCGAACTATAGCCTCAGCAGCTTATGCGCCATTAAACCTCCATAACACACACACACACACACACACACACACACACGTCTATATTTAAATCCGTAGGATAGCAATTCACCTAATTCAGGGTCAGTGATAATATTAAGGTCCCCTGTAATAATATATTTATGATGCTTGTCCACATAAGTTTGATATTGAGGCAAATGGCAAAAACACTCTGCCTCAACCTCACTCTTAACTAGGTTACAAGCTACATGTTTATAATTGCAGCTACAATAAACCTATAGGACATAAGTCTTATAGGTTTATTGTAGCTGAATTTAGTATAAATATTAAGATTGCTAATCTGTAATTCATGTTGGTATTTCTTGATATTATTTATAAATATATGATACAAAATTGTATTACTATATTTAATTTTAATATATTCATTCGAAATTATGTTTTTATTACTTAATCTATATTTGACAATAATCTTAAGTAGGTGGTTTAAGTGTATGTTATTATGGCTATAAGATAAGTTGATTTTGGCTAAAGCTCTAAGTTTACTGTGTTTTAATCGGAAAATAATGTCGTGTATTTGCTTGACTTGTATAATCGGTTCATCCCATGATTTTAAAACGTCTATAAATTTACCTAAAGTATTATTACTCTGGGTTACTATAAAGGTGTTAGTAGTTTTTACTTTTTTAAATGTAGGTATAGGTCTTTTAACAATATGAAAAGGGTTATAGACACAGGTGTCTGCTAGAGTATTATTATAACAATGTCCATTGAATAGGCCATTGAGTCCATATGGATAGAGCGTTTCATATTTTAATATGCTAATATTTTCTAATTCTAACCTAGTGCTATTATTATGCTCTATTTCTAAAATAGTAATAGTGATATTATTGAAGCTATGCATCTAGAAGAGTTGCAGTTCTATGTCTTTTATTTTGACAAAGTTTTTAATATGTGATCGGTGCACATTTATTGTAATGTGCAGCTCACCCCCTGTTTGACCGATATATTTTGTCTCACATTCATTGCAAGTAATAAGGTATACAATGCCGCTGGCATGGCAAAAGATGGGTGCTTCCATATTGTTCATGTAAGGCTTGGCATTCATAGTTGGGCAGGTTTGACAACGTATGTTATTGCAAGTCTTGAATTTTAAGTAATTATTATTATGTTTTTCATATTTGGCTGGCTCCGTATCTTTCAGAGGTATACTGGTTGCTCCATTAGTGGCTAGTGGCAAGCCATAGTGTGCAAGACAGTTTACTGTATTAGTATATATAGATGTATCCGTAGACAATATCATTGAAACAGCAGTCCCCCGGTGGCCCTAGAGCATTAGATACTGCAAGGCTAGTAAGGTTACTTATCGTACCACCCTGAGCCCCAGTGGTATCTGCGGCACTATTTATCTTACGTGACCGACGTAGTATCTTATTATTATTATTTAGTAGTAGTAGTAGTAGAAGTGGCATGTGATGCAAGAAAGCAAGTGTATGAGCTTATGCAGTTTCAGCCAAAAAAAATCACACTGTTCCCTTCAAATGCCTGTCCAGTTCCTGCTTAAATTTATTCAACCTATCAACTTTCACAACGACATATGGAAGATTGTCCCAGCAATTAAGCACTCGCTGGCTAAATGCAAATTTCTGCACATCTATTCTACCTCTGTCCTTTCTTAATTTTAATTTATGCCCCTTTAAGTTCGTAATCTGAACAAGTGAAAGGATGCCATCAGAATTCAGCGTGCACAACCCATTCAAGGCCTTATACACCTCAATCACATCACCACGCAGGTGCCTAGTCTCCAGCCACTGCAATTTGCAGAATTTAAGCCTCTCTTGATAAGAGGATCCCTTCATTCCCCTCACCAATCTTTTTACCCTTCACTGTACACGCTCAAGCAAATCTACATCCTTCCTAAAATGAGGCCTCCACACCTGTACGCAGTACTAAAGGCGTGGCCTGACCATTACCTTATACAGAGGGACAATCACTCCTTTTCCCTGCTAGCAAAATTCCTATATATCATTGACAAATCCCCATGACCTGCCCTGCCAGCCTGTCTGTATTGCTCAGAAAACTTCATATCTGACTGCACAATTACTCCCAGGTGTTTTTCATTTTCTACCACCTTAATTGTAGTACCACACAGTTGGTATGTTTTTCTGGGGTTACTTGTACCCATATGCAGTACTTTGCATTTGTCAAGGTTAAACTTCAGTTGCCACTGCTTAGCCCATCTGCCCAAATTATCTAGATCCTGTTGCAGCAGCACACTGCGATTACTGTCATTAACAACCATGCCAACCTTTATATCATCTGCAAACTTCGAGATTAAGCCTGATATACCTTCAACAATATCATTGATAAATATACAAAACAACAGTGGACCCAACACCGAACCCTGTGGGACTCCACTAATAACATTAGTCCATGAAGAGCAGCACCCATTGATTACCAGCCTCTGTCTTCCCCCACTTAACCATCCTTGTATCCATTGTAGCAACTTACCCTTAATACCATTCTGCTCCAATTTGTACAATAATTTTCCATGTGCAACAGTGTTAAAAGCTCTCCTGAAATCCAAATATATGATATTAAAATTATTTTTTGCATCAAATTCCTTTGTAGCTACATCCTAATATCCTATTAAATTTGTCAGACAACACTTTCCCTTGACAAACCCATGATGTGTCTGAATTATTGCTGCCGTCTTGTTTAGATGATCCTGCAATGCATCTTTAACCAGTGACTCCATTATTTTACCCGGAACAGAAGTTAAACATGATCCTGCAATGCATCTTTAACCAGTGACTCCATTATTTTACCCGGAACAGAAGTTAAACTAACTGGTCTGTAATTACTCGTGTCACCCTTCGACCCCCCTTTGTGAATTGGGGATACATTTGCACATCTCCAGTCCGTGGGAACCTCCTCTGAGTTCAATGATGCTCTGCTCTCATAATTATGGCTAAGTGTTTGCTTAGTTGCTTTGCTGTTTCCTTTAATATAACTAGATGGATCCCATCCACCCCCAGGTGCTTTTCTTATGTTTAACTTCAACAATTTCTCCTCCACTTTGCTCTCAGTTATTACAAAATCATTAAGTATCCTGCTACAATTTGATAACCTTCTGCCATTTTCAAACCTTAATAACTCATCACATGTGAATGTAGATGCAAAATACTCATTTAGTTTGTTTGCTCTCTGAAAAGGATCATCAACAGTCGAACCATCGATGTCAAGTGGACCAATCAGATTCATCCCCTTCCTTTTAGAGTTTATATAAGTAAAACAATCCTTGCTGTTTTTCTTAGCATCTTTTGCCAATGATTTCTCGTAACTGCCTTCGCCTGCCTAACCTCTTTTGTGACCTGATTACAGACTAGCCTATATCTGCCATAGGCTTCTGAGTCGCTTGAAAATTTATATGCATCCCTTGCATTTTTCTTCTCTGTTACATCTCCTTAGTTCAATTTACTGTTGGTAACATCATCAGTTTATCCCACTGTACAGAATTTAAAAACTTTCTGAGACCACTGTACTCACATTTATTAAAGCAAAAACCCTCTCATTTACCCCTGATGGTAATTAAATCTTTAAGTAAATCCCATATCAGTACACTGTGATCACTGCCACTTAGTGGTTCCTTTATCTGCAAATTCTTAATACGCGAATTATCACTGCTGATAACCAGATCAAGAGTATTACTTTCTCTGTTTGCCTCTCGAACATGCTGCTGCAGAAAACAATCATCCAATAAATCCACAAAAGTCTGACTAGTGCGTGAGTGACCAACCCACAAGTTCCAGTCAATATCTTTGAAGTTAAAATCCCCCATTATAAGATATTCTGATTTACTAGGCCACTCTATTTCTCTGTACAATTGTTCATTGTACTCATTGAAAGCATTAGTTAATGTGTTGTGTGATAGCTCATATTAAAAGTTGAATAAAAATCCTAGTATGTTCCTCCAGTTAGATAGACCAAGTAAACCGGCATAAGGCAATGATAGGCATAAGTTGTCTTAAATACAGGTATAGGTCACAAATATTAGCATATATGCATAAATATGTGATTAAAGATAAACGATTAAGGATATTTATATATATATAAATAATATATATATATATATATATATAATTAATATATAATGGAATTCCACTATTTAATGGAACCTTTTTTTGCCTAGATGTGAAGTGATGCTTGAAATAACTTTGGAAGATTAAGGAAGTTGAATGAAAAAATGAGTACTATTGTTCCTAGTGCTTGTACCGTACTTAGCGACAATAAAGAAATTTGATTAATTAACCGATTAAACACCAAATATGACTAGGCATAAATATATGAGTTTTGAGTAACTTTCACTAGCTGATTAACATGTTTGCTTCTCCTGATTCTTACACGCATCACATCGTATCTAAGTGCTGTGTCATTATGTACTTATGCAGTCGATAATTGAGTACTGTAAAAATAAATTCACATGGAATTAACGACAACTCAGTATCTTGCACACTGATAGAACTGTGAGCAATTTGCAGCAGTGTTTGGTATCTGTTATAGACTCGGTACACAGTTTTGATTGTGTTGAGGATAGTTTGTTTATGGAATAAACATAAAATTTTAGGTTTGTTTTGATTTACACCTTAGCTAAAAGAAAGTGTTCACTTTAAGTTATGAATTCTGTACTTCAACTTTTCAATCATTTATTTTTAATGAGACATTACAATAGTTGCTCCTACATTCTGAAAATTAGGCAAACTGGATATCCCTCTCAAATGTTGGTGGTAACGAATGTGTTAATACATTGGTGCCAATTATAGCTCTGACATAAATGAAAATTTCTTTACAGACTTGCAGTAACAGTATCAATTTTCATGCACAAGTTTAGACCAGAAAGGTTGGTGAGTGACCTTATAATTCTTTAATGCATAGCAGTAATTAAAAGAGTGTGAGTGAGTGCTTACACTAACATCTTTTGAGCACGTGTATACAGTTTTAACTTATTTTTACAGAGAAAACTCTTTGAGTGAACAGTGTGCAAACATTAAATTTTGTTATAAACTTTTTTTTGTAAAGTTTAAGTTAATCACAGAATCATGTGAAATGCTCAGTACAGTTTATAGAGGTATTTCTATGATGAAAGGAAAAAGTGTTGTCACCCAGGCTAAGAAAGGCACTACCGTCAAAATCGCATTTGAAGGTCATGCTGATTGCAGTTTTTGATGAAGAGATCAAGTTATCTGATTTTGTTCAGCAGTGTTACTTTTAATGCAGCCTATTAACGGGAAGTTTAAAAATCATTGAGAGATGCAGTCTGCTGCAAACAACCCATAAAATAGCAAAATGCTTTGCTTCTTTGACCACAATAATGTACATTCACCCTCCAGGCAAAAAAAAAAAACACATTCTTATCAACTTGGATTAATGTTATTAGTGGTGTCCTCCAGGGGTCCATGTTGGGCCCGTTGTTATTTTCTGTATTTATCAATGATATTTATGAAGGTATATCAGGCTTAATGTCCAAGGTAGCAGATGATATGAAGGTTGACAGGGTTGTTAATTACACTAATGACAGTATGCCACTGCAACTCAAGTTAAACATTGACAAATGTAAAGTACTGCATATCGGTAGCAGAATTCCCCAGAGTAACGTATCAACTGTGTGGTACTACACTCACAGTGGTAGAGAATGAAAGAGACCGAGTGGTAATTTTGCAGTCAGATATGAAGTTTTCTGAGCAGTGCAAAAACACTGCAAGAGTAGCTCACGGTGACTTGTCAATGATATAGAGTAATTTTTCTAGCAGGGATAGAGAGGTGATTATCCCCTTGTATAAGGCAATTGTCAGGCTTCACCTTGAGTACTGTATACAGGTCTGGAGGCGGCCTAGATGTAGAGCTAGAATGAGTACAGAGAAGGGTAACTAGAATAGTGAATGGAACAAATGGCTGCTCTTATGAAAAAATGAACGAATGGCTGCACTTATAAGTTTTGCGAATTGCAGGGTCCGGAGAATAGGTACCTGTGAGATGATCTGATTTATGTGTATAAGTCCTGAATAGTTTGAGCAAGCTCAGTGCTTATGGGATTCTTCTTTTTCCCCAGATTAATTGCCACAGGGGACATAAATTCAAATTTAGGAAAGACAGTTGTTGTTTGTTGTTTGTTTGTTATTTGGTTTTTAGGAGCATTAGCAACTAAGGCCATATTGCTCCGAGCATATGCTGCGATCATTCCCTAACCTTTCCGCATCCTCCGTATTTGGTAGTCACGGGCTCGAACCCCAGTCTAATCAAGAAGCGTGTGCTACTCACTGCTGCTCCTGCCCACCTCACTACGGAGGCACCGAGAGACAGTTGTAGAATTGATGCGGGGAAATTTGCCTTTATCCAGTGGGTGGTTGATTGCTTGAACAAATGTCCATCTGTCATGGAAGTTGACAGCATTAATAAATTCAAGGCAGAACTACACAAACATTCGGAGTAAATGCTAATGCTAACTTTTGGCTATTCCCAAAATTAAAACAGGACATGGAAGGAAAATAATACAATTCAGTTTAAAAAATGTAATCAAATATGACAGGCTGAAAATGTTCTGATCAGTCACTGGTATGTTAGAAAAAGTATGTGGTTGCAGAAGGAAATCGCATATTGAAGAAAATTAATAAAGTAAACATTTAATAAAATGAATTTTTGGAATATTGCTTCAGCATCTTGATTGAACTTGTGTTATTCAGTATCATAACGATGCCATATTTGGAACCTTTTCTTAATTATCTGCATATTTTATTATTTTCACGAAAAATTAGAATAGTTCATGAAAATAGTACAAAAATCAAATATTCATAATGATTACATGCATTTTAATCACAATAATTAACTTCTTTCTTGAAATCTGTCCTAACTAGGGAAGGGAACTAATTTTGGATATTGCTTGATAGACTCTTATTACTAAAAAAATATTGGCTTGTTATCCCTTCATTTAAACTTAATGGTGCAGTTATTAATTGCAGTTATCTAATAAAGTAATGAAATTGTTTCTTACTTGGCCATAAAGAAATGAGAATCATGGTATAAGAGAATTTTGCTCATTGTTTGTTCATTGCTGAATATAACAACAATATGCTATTTAATATTCTTTTAAATAATTCCATAGAAGTATAATTAATATAAATGTTTTTATTATTTTAAAAACAATAACTTTATAAAAATATGAACGTGACTTTATAACAATTTTATACAATAGTACAGCCAAGCCTTGCATAACGCGAGTTCGATTAACGTGTGTTTCAGTTACCGCTATTTGAAAAAATTATACCACTTTTCACTTTACACGATGAAAATTTCCAGTTAAGGCGATCTTTTTTTATGTGATAGTTGAAAAAGATTTGAATCATGCCTTGATCTTACTGCGTGTCGGACGGACAATAAACAGACATTTGCCTGCTGCCCGCCTCTGTGTGGTCCATCAACCGTCAGAAGAAGACGTTTTACTCGTTTGTCTTCCGCTATTAAATTCAATGCAGACTTGCATTTAAAAATTTGAATTTTTAAATGAGCCAGATGAAAATGTTACCGCAAAGGAGATAACGGTAAAATAACTTGATGAAATCTTTCGTACTACAGAGAACCGCAAACAAAAGTTTCGCAAACAAAATATCGCAGAGAACTTCAAACAAAAGTTTGAGGTTCACTGAGATATTTATTTCGCCAGGGCCCAGAGAAGATTGTTGTCAGCTATCAGAAATTTATTGATGAAAAGTCAACGCTGTTCAAATATTTCCGCGACAGTCATTTCTTCATTGTGTATTTTAGGTCAGAGGTTCCCAAACTTTCTCAGTTCACAGCATCCTTAATGTCTCAGTAATGTTTTCATGATGCACAAAGACCAAAAGAAATACCTAACAGTTCCGTTTAGTAGTCAGATCCAAACAACTTAATAAGAAATGTTGAAACTGTGAACTACCTCCAGCTAGTAGTTCGTAAAGTGTCCGACAGATGTCGAGTATCGCTGTGTTTCCCTCGAACATTTAAAATATTCTGTGGCACACAGTTTGGGAACCGCTGTTTTATGCAATAAACATTTAATTCCATAATTATTTTCATTATATTTCACACTGTATACAGTTAAAAATTATTTAAAAGGTATTTTTAAAATTCTTTAAAGACATCCCAGAAGGTCAAGGACCAATTATAATTTTTCCTATTGACTATTATATTCGAATAATGTATTTCCATTTTGCGCGATGCGTTCGTGGGACGAATTAATCGCGTTAATCGAGGCAAGCCTGTACATACTATTGTAACATAACATAAGACATCTTGCGTAACACAATAAACAAAAAGATATATATCGCTTAGTTCATTGTTATTTTTAATTTAAATAATATTAATTTAATAGTTAAAGGGAACAATACGACTCAAAAAAATGTGAAAAATATTAAAAATAATGAAGTGACCATAGCATTCATCCGCCCAGTTCAAAACTAGTGCCTACACTGAGACATGAGAAAGCAGCACAACAGACTCACCAAGGGTGGAGGCGCCTCCGTAGCCAGGTGGGAAGGAGGAGCACACGCTTCTTGATTAGACCGGGGTTCGAGCCCATCAACACCAAATACGTTGGATGCGGAAAGGTCAAGGGAATGACCATCGAATATTCCCGGAGCAATATGGCCTTAGTTGCTAATGCTCCTAAAAACCAAATAACAAACACAAACACCAAGGGTGGAATGTATTGTTCCCACAGGAAGTTGCTATTATCAATGCTGCTTTCATCAGGTAAATTAGAAATATATTGCATAGAGAGGATTAGGTGGAAGAATAGTACCAGGAGCAATTAATGATGTTAGAGAACAGTGATCTGTTAAGAGCATAAAAGGTAATAATGTAATACATCACGTATTACATTATTACTGATGATATTAATGATGATAAGAATAGATTTGAGGGTTTACTTAACAAATATAGCATTAGTAGAGGCATATAATGCAAGAAAGCAAGCTTATATAGCTTGCTTTAATCAGCCAAATAGAAAAAAAAAAAACATTTCACCCTTCCATTCACTTCAAATGTTCTGCCTTGAACTTATTTTAAATTGTCAACCTCCACTATGACAGATGAAAATTTATTCAGCTACCTACCACTCTCTGGCTAAAGGCAAATTTCTCCACATCTATTCTACAATTGTCTTTCCTCAATTTGAATTTATGTCCTCTCAGGTGAGCAAGAGGAATCCCATCAGCACCTAGTTTGCTCAAACAATTCATGGCATTATACACCTCAATTATAACACCTTGGCAGAACTACACAAACATTTGGAGTGAATGAAATTTGCAGGTGACTGATCTCCAGATGCTGCAAATTGCAGAAATTTAAGCCTTTCTTGACAACAGCAACCTCTTGTTCCACCCGCCAATCTCGTTGCCCTTCCTGTTCCAGCAGTTCTATATCATTCCTAAAAGTGAAGTTTCCAGACCCAGATATAGTACTCAAGGTGTGGCCTGGCCATTGCCTTTTATAACGGGATAATCACTAACTTAGCCCTGACAGAAAAATTCCTGTATATCACATAAAGATACCATGAGCTACTCTTGCAGCCTGTCTGCACTGTTCATTTCTTGGTAGTATCGAGGAATGTTCAGAAAGAGAGAGAGAGAACCCTTGATTCAGGATTAAATTTCAAAGTGGAATTTTACCCAAAGGCAAAATTCACATTTTGCATTAATATGAGGGAGTATGTGTTGAGAACCTTATTAATCAGTTCTGGAGTGATTGTGCAAGGAGCATGGTCTATGCTTGCTAAACTTACTGGGACAGTTAGAATGGGGTGCAAGAATATCTGCTGATGCTCTAAGTGTAAGGTGGATCAAAAGGTTCATTTCCGAGGGGGGCTCACAAACTAATAGTTTAGTAGTGATCACAATCAGGGAAAAATTGAATCTTACACTGCTTCTGTTGGGACATGTAGCTTCCGAGAAAATAAGGTGTGGAGGTTTCATGCAACTAGCAAATATGTGGACTCTATTAGGGTTACTAAAAAAGCGAAAACAGGTGCATATGTACTTGCATGGTTATGATAGTAATATAATAAATTTGATGAATTATAGGAATGTGGATACAGAGATATCAGAAATATGATGAATTTTACATAGGGGTGCAGAATTTGCATGACTACAGTGTGTACAGCAAGGATGTGTGTCGTAGCAGTTCCTGGAGACATCTCGGCCTTGTTTCTTTTTGTAAAATTTCTTTAAACACTTCTGCCACAACTTCTTTAGAAATAATATCACAGAATTTTAGAAGGGAATTATTGTGGGAACTTGTATTTTAGGTGCTTCCGTATCGGAATTGTCATATCTTGGCAGTTGCTCACGGTCCCGTGGTTAAGATGTACAAAGGATGTCAAATGGGTGAAACCAGCTCCTTCTGACAGAATTGTAAAGTATCATGCAAGGTGAATGTTTGCGGTGAGTGAAGGGCAGCACGTGGTACAGGCTCAACAACAGGTCACTGTGCAACAGTTGACATTGCAATACAAGGAAATGAACTGCAATGTCATGGGGAATGCAAGAACAAGGTTGCTTTGTTTAGATTTTAATATTGTGATTGGGATTTTAATTAATTATTTATATTTTAATATCGTGACTTTAGTCTTGTATTATGTTAGCCCACAATGTTCGATGTATTGTGCTTTTATGGACTCTGAGGTTCCTCCCCCCATTTGCCACTGCATCTTCTGGTTAGGCAAGTGTCAAGGCTAGCTGTTTGTGTTAGTGTGGTGTTATGTTGTGCTGAGTGGCCAGTGTCTGCTGACTTAGCAGCCAGAGGGCACCAGACCAGTTCACCTGACTGCCATATCTAGCTGCGAGGAGGCACGCGGGATTTTGCTGCTAGCTCATGCTGCTCAGCCACCAGAACTAGGTCTGGGGAAGCTCAGAGAATCATAGAGGAAAGACAAGAAGTTGAGGAAAGGAAGGTGGGGGGGTGTAGGTAGTGATAGTAAGATGGGATGGAAGATGGAGGCATCTGTGTGGAAACAGAAGACAGGAATTGGTGAATACAATGATAGGGTAGAAAAATATACAATGGTCCAGGATCCCATCCTAGCATTGGGGCAAGGTTGATCCCACCCCCTGTGGTTAGCAAGTGATCCTGCATGACAGGGATTTCACCCAGTTGAAGGGTTAGCATAAGTCCATAAGTTGGTGTCTCGATCCAGTATTATTACAATCAATGTATAAGTTGTACAGTCTGGCATTCCAGGCTGGGTTGTGGGTTGTCAATTCAGAATGACTCAATTGAGAATCAAAGGCAGGAGTAGTCAATATTTAGGCTAATGTCTCTGTAGGATGAGATAAGACATGCATAGTACTCACACACTGCATGTGCACAGAGGAGTCAAGTCGCAGTCATGGAATGGCCATAGCTGTGGCATGTGGGCATGTTCGGCATTGGAAGTTGTCATAGGTTTGTCTTCACAATCTGGTAAGGTAAGTTGGTGTTGGTTAGGTCCAACATTGAGTCTAGAGTCTTAGGTGAGTTCACACTGTGAACAGTCCTAGTTTTTGAGACCTTCAGTCAGTACAGGCATTGCAGTATGGAATTGTCAGATTCAGGAATAGTAATTCTTTGGAGACCAATGTTTATTGGGAAGTTACGTATTATATGGAGGTTCTCTGGTGCAGAGCGAGGTCACTATCATGGACAGGCTAGTTTATTCTGAGATTAGAGGGTGTTATACTCAGGTACATCTCGTAAGCATTGAGGGATATTGTACTATCACATCAGTTAATTGTGGGAAATCCGGTGTTAAAAGTATAAGTCAGGTAGATCACAGTTGGTGAATCTTGTGATGATCAGTGAGTCAGGTGATTCAGTTGTTTGACATGTGATTCCAGTTACTGTTCTCTTATGAAGGTTGATCTTTGCTTAAAGAGGGCTCAGTGAATCTGCAGGAAGCAGCATAGCGGATTTGGTTGGCAAAAAGTGGCACAGTATCAAGATTGACATACCCTGTTTCCAATTCTATGGTTGTTCTTATTAGTATTAGTATTAGTAATGGCCGCATGGTGCAAGAAAGCCTATGGCTTATGCTGAACCAGCCAAAAAAAATAATAATAAATAAATAAAATAAAATAAAAAATAAATAAAAAGGAAATTAAACCTATCATCGTATGCGCTTCCCTTACCCGGAAGTACTGTCCAGATGACCTTTGAATTTCCCCAAACTGTCGGCCTCTACCACCCATGAAGGCAACTTATTCCAGTAATTTATAACTCGCTGGCTAAAATAAAACTTCCTGCAGTCCAATCTAAACATTTCCCCCCGTAACTTGAATTTATGTCCCCTAGTTCTAGCATCATTTATAATCTTGAAAATTTCATCCTCATTCATTTTACTGATGCCTCTCAGAGCCTTAAACACCTCAAATCTCCTCTAAGGTGTCTAGTTTCCAAACTCTGCAACCCACATATTCGAAGTCTTTATTCATAAGGACGCCCTTTTGCCGATCTCACCAGGCGAGTTACCCATCTTTGCACCCTTTCAAGAAGCTCGATGTCTTTCTTTAGGTGCGGTCTCCATACTTGAACACAGTATTAAAAGTGTGGACTAACATAAGCCTTATATAATGGGATTATCACGTCCCTATCTCTACTTGCAAAAGTTCGATAGATCATCGATAGGACACCATGGGCCTTGCAACCTGTTTACAATGCTCAGAGAATTTCATGTCTGACCGTATCGTAACACTCAAGTCCCTTTCCTCCAGTACTGGGTTTAGTTGAACTCCCCCAAGTGAATAAGTTATTTTGAGATTACTGTTTCCCAGGTGTAATACCTTACACTTTGTTGGATTAAAGCACAGCCGCCATTTTTCTGACCATTCCTGAAGTCTATCTAGGTCTCTCTGAAGAAGCTCAGCTTGACAGTGATCATTAACTACTCTACCAATTTTAACATCATCTGCAAATTTAGACATCACGCCCTCCATCCCTTCATCAATGTCATTTATGAAAATTAAAAACAACAGTGGTCCTAATACTGATCCTTGGTGAACCCCACTTCTTACATAAACCCAATCTGAGGAATAGCCATTTATCACAACCCTCTGCCTCCTGCCCCGAAGCCATCCTTCTATCCATCTAAGGATTTTTCCAGTGATTCCAACCTGTTCCAGCTTATAAAGCAACCGCTCATGTGGGATTGAGTCAAAAGCTTTGCTGAAATCTAAATAAACAATGTCGAAATTATTCCCTAAATCCAGCTCGTGAGTGACCCTTTCAAAATAGCGAACCATATTTGTTAAACATGATTTTCCCTTTACAAAACCATGCTGAGTATCCTTCAGAATTTCAATTCGATCCAAATGATCCTGAATTCCACGCTTGATCATTGCCTCCATGATTTTCCCTACTACTGAAGTCAGACTGACAGGTCGATAATTTCCAACTTCACTTTTAGAGCCACCCTTATGTATGGGAGATACATTTGCACTTTTCCAATCCAAGGGAATCTCTCCAATTTTGTTTATATACACAATACATTGGAACATAAGGTGATAGTAATAGTCATAAAATGCAAGGAAGCATATTACAGGCATTTGCTGCAATGGCTGAAAAGTAGATAAGAAAATAAAAATTATTTGCATCCCTCCTCCATTGAACTTTCAATTCATTCAACATATTCCAGCAATCAATGATTCACTGGAAATTCCACCTTCGTTTTACTAAACCTTCTTATACAATTGCAAAACTTCCATGAGCCGAATTGGTTACAGGAGAAACTCAATCTTTTCTGTATATAATGTGATGTTTGAAGCAGTAACAGAGGCAACTAAGTTTCTTGAAGAGAAAAGGCAACTGGGTTAAACTGGAGAAGGAGAGACAAAGTGTCATCAAGTTTGCTTCGATATCCTCTACAATTCTATTGAAGGAAACGACATTATTTTGGATGTAGTGTAGTCCTCAGTTTCTGCCTGATGGGCTGTTGGCTTATGATGAATAGATTTTATTTTCTGCTGATATGGTCTTCCTGTCTCCATCTTTTCCTCTGGAAAGCGGTGGAGAACTGTTCTGTTTCCTTGCATTTCCATGCTGATTGAGTCAGTTTTAACACTTTTTTTAGTACTTTGGCTATTTTTTTTCAGGAAACTGAATTGTTTGTCTTAGAAGTTTTACTAGGTAAGGGAACATTTTCCAAAATTGAACAAACCCCGTCTGACATTGATCTATGTGGGGAAGAGGGAATGTTACTTCTGCTTTAGTACCAGCCAGTTTGCACAGTACTGATTACTGGAGCTGGCTTTTGAATTACTTTAAAGTGGGTCAGCTATTAAATTGAACCTGGATGGAATTTTTGGCTTTCTTGGTACATGATGGTTTTTTGCCTCTTTCATAGGGGATAATCTCTGGAGTAGGCAGTATGTGGACCATTGAAATTTGTGCATTTTTGCTGCTTTACTTCACAGTCTGTGTGAATGTGCTCACCTGAAGAGCAAACGTTTTGGCATTTAAACCACCATTTTGAGTTAGCAATGTACAGTTTTATTTGATAGAAGATATATCTTGCTTTGATGGATGTTAGATATTTAAAGCTATCAAATGCCAGGATTATGTTATGAGTTGGAACTAGAGCATTGTCTCATTAGGTATACATGTGCTTTATATGCACAATTCTCTGGTATTAAAATTAATTTTTCAACCCTTCGTCTGAGGGATTCATGAGATTTCACTCAACTATCACAGCCCTAGTGGTATTTAGAGTAACATGAGGGGAAACTGATTGATAATCTTCCAAGGGATGTGACTTTGTGGAGCCATTCTGATAGGTGTTCGTCTGAGACCTCAACAAGCAAGTTGCTAGATCTAAGACACTCGGTTTTATTTTGGTGATCCTATTAGAATTTTCTTGGTATTTCTGAATTTTACAAGAGACTACCTAATGACTGTCCTTGAGTAGAATGCAATACCATACGCATTGAAGCCCTTCTTTTAAATCAATTTTTTTGGAGTTTAGCACTGCGTTAGTTAGTCTTCTAGTGACGAGTAGTCAAGTTAGGATTCTTAGATCCTGTAGGGAGTTCATTTTGCTCATTTTGGCTCTGGAAAGGAGGCATTGCCTGCCTCCAGGGAGACAGGAGCAGTGCCACTAAGTGCCTAAGTTAGTGGTTAGTACCATTAAGAAATAGGTGAATTTCCATTCTAGAATTCAGCCTACTTCTTGTATTGCAAAAAGTTACACAATATAACTGAACGCAAGTGAGCACAGATTAGTTACTAGAAAATTTCTTCCAAAAGCTGATCTTGAATCAAAGATTCAAGTGTTCCTGTATTTTTCACCCTCTATGACAACATGTTATTTAGGAGGGTTATGGTTTCCTCCATTCTAAGCTCTTCAAAAGAAGACTGGAACCTGATCCTTATTGCACCTCTGGAATCTTGGAGACATGGGACCATATACTTTTCCATTGCCTAATATATTCCCAAGCCAGAATGGACCTACTGACCAGTTCCGGATATCATGCAGGCTAATGTAAACAAACTTGTGGAAAATAAAACTTATTTCAAGGCACATTACAGATTTTCTCCACATTGGCTTTCATGAAGAGAATTGAGCTGAGAGCTCAAACTGTTAGGTAACCAATTTAATAAATCTTCTAAATCTAAAGCTATTGTGAAAATCAACTTTGAGGCATGGTTGCCATATTGCGGTCAGGGTTTTTGTCATCTCCTTTTTACAGCTTTCTTATGGAAATTTGGAGGAGTTTTAAGAATACAAATACTAACCAAATCATTACTTTTCTCCACGGAGGGAGTGGTTGCTTAAAGGGATGTTACAGGTGAAACTTTTCCTCTGTTTTTAGCAAGATACATCTGTTAAATTTTGTCTTGGAGCCTCACCTTGGTATCTTGATTCTTAACATTACTTTCTGCATTTCTTGATGAGGAGTTTTCTTTTGGGACCGAACGATTACTATTACAGAAAAATAGAATTGTCAACTGTAATTGAAAACACTTCAAAACACTTTGAATACAGGACTGAGGAGACATCAGATGTTTATAAGAAAATGATAATTTGGAATTGAAGAAGCTGATTGTGATACAAGTTCAATATATTTTCCAACGTAGGAAATTTCATTATAAACTCAAGTTCTTAGTACTGTTTCATGAAAGTTAAGTTTGCTGTTTTACAACAAATTGTGATACTTTGCCTGATTTGGAACCACCGTAAAACAATAGAAGTGAATTCTAAATATTGTGTGACAAGGATTCTATTCATTTACTTCTGGCGAAATGCATTGAAAGGATCTATATTGCATCAACAAGACTCTTATGGACAAATCCAAAGATAAACAAACTTTCTGCCAATTTTGTGTTGGATATTATCTGTTGGGTACTTCTTACCAAGTTTGAGGACTTAGCAAACATGTACGAATTAAATTGAAATTATAGATGTGTCTTTGTGTAAGAGATGGCTCTGAAGGTAGAACTTGTAAAGTATCCTTCAGTTTGGTAGAAGACTTTAAATATGCTATGACGGTTGCCGTTGGGCCTTGGCACCGACTAAAACTTTATTGTAAATAGTCTACATAATGTAATGTTAAAAACTATTGGTTTTGGTGCATTTCTTGGCATTGTTCGGTCTTTGCAATAACATGAGGGTGATTCCATGTTAAGTGGCCTAATTTTGAAGATGGTCCCTGCTCGACCATCTTAAATTTTGTTGAAACTTGGAATTGCCTGAAATTCAATGTTTCAACAGGTTTCCAAAGAAGCCATGCAAAATTTAAGTACAAAATATAGTATGCTTGAGGCACCAGCACCTTTTTTGTGGCGGTCTCTTGTGTTATGTGGAATAAGTCAATAAATTTTCAAACTTTTAAGTTATACCAAGTTCTAGAACACTACGTGTTGACTGTTGCTCTAAAACTTGTTGCCAGGACTTGTTGAACAACAGTCAGAGGTAGTGGTCTGAAACTTGGTATACATAGTTAACTTTTGGCAGAGAATGCAAAACGTTTGGTGTCCAGGCTCAAAACCCTCACATTTTTTATAATGCGGTCTAAAACTGGCACCAAAAATTTATCGAATATTGAGAATTTAACGAAGCATCAAACTGTTTCGGTTAAAGTATTGAAATGCAGTTGAGCAGCATCCTGGAAATCAAGGAAATGAGGATTTCCATAACTGCTGGGAATCATAATGGAACAAGTAAATACATGGGCTGTATTAGGCTAACTAAGAGTAGAAACAGGTGCAGGTATATTTGCATGTACACCAGTGCTAGGAGTATAGTTAATAAATTCGATGAGCTTGAAGTGCTAGTCAAGACATCAAAGGCAGATATTGTTGGGATATCAGAGACATGGTGTCACACAGACATAAGTAGTTGTAAGCTTAAGGCTTACTTTAGAAAAAACACTCGGGGAATGAACTCTTATACACACAATAAGAGTAGTTGTAAGTTACTATGGAAATTTACCGCTGAGTCCATGATACACAAAATTATGGCAAACATTTCAATTTAACAGAGGGGAGGTCAGTAAATTTCATAGCGGTTTCATACCGGGAAACAGCGGATATATAAGGACGGGTTTCAATAGCGTTCAGGAATATCATGATAGAGTATGTCGTCAAGAAAGTCAGGTAGTCAGAGTCAGGATGTTAGTCAGAGAGTAAGTTATTTACAAAATCGGGAAAACTGATACAGATGGAGGTGTTTTACAGGTGGTGTTAAAGGAGAAGGTAGTGCTTGAGAGGTAGTCTTGTCTTAGTAAGCATAGTCGTGGAATTATTGGAGATAGTAGTCGGGAAGGGGCAAGATTTTGCTGAATTTCAGAAAGGAAAATTTGCCAGGAAAAGGGTTATTCGGAATCAACTAAGTGAAAAGCGGCCATTAGGAGTCGAGTTGGATTGAAGGGAAGTTCGGAATTAAAAGCCGGATATTAGATGTGGGAGCCATCACAGAAAGTGCGGGAAGGTCAAGGAGCGGATCCAAAAACACTAAGAAGTAAAACTTATTGAAAGTACTGTTTGTATTATTGTTCTAGTCATCCTAAATGAAAAGGAAAGGCATTCTGAAATCCTAAGTACGATTAATTTGTCTAGCCTAAGAAATAGCTGGAATAACAAGTTGAAGGTTGTAAAGGAACTTTTAGTTAGATTAGAAAAGAGATATACTGTATGGAATTATTGTAATAGTTTTTCCCAGAGGGAAACTTCTGTAAATGAGCTCTTATTCCGTTGAGTAAAGAGATATACTGAATGGATTTGTTGTAATAGTTTTTCCCAGAGGGAAACTTCCGTAATATGAAAAGTTTTTTTGATAAATCTTTGTATGTATCTAAGTCAAGTTTTTATAATTAAACATGTTAAATTTATCCTGTGTATTGTTCGTTGTCTCAATCAGATTCTAGCTAAGAATAATAGTAACCCTGAAATTTTCTGAAGCAGTCAGTGGCCAAAACGATAACAAGAGTTACCTATCAAAATTTAAATTGGCATTCTCCCAAAAATTAACATAAGGGAACTAAACAAGAAAAGCGGTCGTATACAATTGGCGAGTGGAACCAAGGGAGAAGAGCACGCCTTACAATTAAAGAGGGTGCTTACAATTCAAGAGTTGCACTTACATTTGGCAAAGTTGCCAGCCAGGATTGCTAGTAAAAAAATTGTGTGAGACACCGGTAAAAAGAAGTAAATTTGGAATTGATATTATGTATGATAAAGTATGAGTAGTACTGATTTAGTTTTGAATGTATATAGTTATTAGGTATCGGGCTAAGGAAGTAAAAGGTGAAACAGTTAGAAAACGAATTGTTAAAAGTAATTCTAAATTAAATTTTACCATAGTTGCTAGACTTATAAACCAGCTGGCAAGCCAGAAAAATAATTTAAAAAGTGTAGTATATTTGGAATTATTAAAAGTAGAGAAATATTGTAAAGGAAAACAGAATGCCTGGAGGTAGTAAAAGAAACATAAAAGGGGACCAGGAAGGGCCAGCTCTAATAGACCAACCGTCCACAAGCCCCGGAGGTGAAATCGCAGAAAGGCCTAGAGAAATTTACCATGGGACGAAATTTAAACGCCCTTATGTAGTCTCTGTCCCTGTCCCTAAAGGGGACAGAGACTACTTAAGGGCGTTTTAGACTGAACTGCTTTAGCAATAACAACATTCAGTTAGTAACCTTAGATAGTGATAAACGAAAACTTAATGTATGTGAAGGGAAAATAGGCAATTTACAGGGAAAATATTGAGTAGATACCAAAGCCACGAAGTCACTCTTAAGCTAGGAACATTTCAAAAAATTTAAGAGTAAGGAAACTTCGGGAATACAGCTCTGCGGCAACTATATTTTACATGGGATAGGGGGAACTGAAATAGTTTCCGATTATGAGGTCAGAGCCTCAGTTACACTGGAAATGGGAGCAACATCCATAGCACACAATTTCTTGGTATCCAACAAATAAAGAGGAAGAGGTATGATGCAATATTAGGATTAGATTTTTGGTGAGAAGCAGGGTTCTGCATGGATTGCGGACACGGCACAGTATGGAAAAGAAAACCACAAATAGAAGACGGACAAAAGGAAGGGTTAGCAGAAGGGGGAATAAATTTAATGGATAGCCGAAATCTAGAAGATAAAACCCTTAGGCTAGGAATACAAGGATTGTTGGGGCAGCATAACCACATTTTTGCCGAGTAAATAACAGAAGTAGGCATGACCAAGGTAATGGAGCATACTGTGCACCTCACTCAACTGCACCCGATTTATACCAGGCAATATCACATACCGCATGCCCACCCACTAGAACGATTAGGGCAGGAACTAAAAGACATGGAGGCTAATGGACTAATAGAGAGGTCAACGTCCTACTAAAATAGACCCGTATTAGTTGTAAATAAACCAGATGGTGGGGTAATAATAGTATTGGACCTCCAAAAAATAAATAAGATCACTAGGCCAATTGAGTTTCCATTACCTCACATAGCGGAGATAATAAACATCCCCCAAGGTATTAAGGTACCTTCTAAATTCTAAATTAGATCTAAATGCAGGGTACCAAATCCACCTAAAACCGGTGCAAAAGGAAATATTTGCATTTAGCACCCCATTTCGAAAGTTCAATTTCATCAGAATGCCTCAGGGGGCAAAAACTCAGCGTCATCATTCCAGAGTATGATCAGTAATATAGTGTCGAAGTTACCAGGAAAGGGTGTAATTTGTTTTCTTGACGATATTTTAATCTACTTTGAATCTGGGGAAGGACACCTGAAACGGTTAAAAATTGTATTTCAGAAAAAGGCTGGTAGTTTTTCTAGAAAATTCTTTAGAAGGAATTTTCAACGGATAAGGAGGAGGGAGTGTAAGCTTAAGGCTTACATTAAAAATAATAAAACAATAAAAAAAAACTCGGGGAACGAACTCATACACGCAGTAAGAGTAGTTGTAATTTACTATGGAAATTTACGGGTGAGTCCATGATACGCGAAATTATGGTGAGCATTTCAATTTAACAAAGTGGAGGTCAATCAATTTCAGGGAATACCGGGAAACTTAGCAGATATAGAAGGACGGGTTTCAATAGCGTTAAGGAATATCGTGGTAGAGTATGTCGTCAAAAACGTCAGGTAGTCAGAGTCAGGATGTTAGTCAGAGAGAGAGGAAGTTAGCCAGATAGTCGGGAAGAGTGATACAGGTGGAGTTAGTGTTACAGGTGGTGTTAAAAGAGGAAGTAGTTCTGGACAGGTAGTCTTGTCTTAGTAAGTGTAGTCGTGGAATTATTGTAGATAGAAGTTAGTCGGGAAGCGGCGAGATTTTGCTAGATTTCGGAAAGGAAAATTTGCCAAGAAAAGGGTTATTCGGAATCAGCTAAGTTAAAGTGGCCAAGAGGAGTCGAGTTGGGTTGAAGGGAAGTTCGGAATTAAAAGCCGGATATTAGATGTCGAAGCTGTCAGAGAAAGTGCGGGAAGGTCAAGGAGCTGATCCTAAAACACTAAGAAGTAAAACTTATTGTAATTATTATTTTGTATTATTGTTTCTAGTCATCATAAATGGAAAGGAAAGGCATTCTGAAATCTTAAGTACGATTGATTTGTCTAGCCTAAGAAATAGCTGGAATAACAAGTTGAAGGTTGTAAAGGAAATTTTAGTTAGAATAGAAAAGAGATATACTATATGGAATTATTGTAATAGTTTTTCCCAGAGGTAAACTTCTGTAAAGGAGCTATTATTCCGTTTAGTAAAGAGATATACCGAATGGATTTGTTGTAATTGTTTTTCCCAGAGGGAAACTTCTGTAATATGAAAAGTTTTGTTGATAAATCGTTGTATGTATCTAAGTCAAGTTTCTATAATTAAACATGTAACATTTATCCTGTGTTGTACATTGCCTCACTCAGATTCTAGCTAAGAATAATAGTAATCCTGAAATTTTGTGAAGCAGTCAGTGGCCCAAAAGGATAACAAGGGTTACCTATTAAAAATTAAAGCAGGCATTCTCCCAAAAATTAACGTAAGAAGGGAACTAAATTAGAAAAGCGGTCACATACAATTGGTGAGCCGAAACAAGGGAGAAGAAAGCGCCTTAGAATTAAAGAGGCTGCTTACAATTGGCAAGATTGCAATTACACAGTGCAAAACTGGAATTTCGAGAGCACTAAGTGTACAGAAAAGGTTATGCTATTAGTTAAGAAACATATAAAAACTGAGGAAGTGCATCCAATTGATGTTGGTGGATAATGCAATGTTTGGTGTGACATAAGCACTGGGAAAGCAACAATAAGAGTAGGTTTGTGTTATAGGCCAAATGAATCTGAAGAATATAATGAGCTCTGTGCAGAGAACAGAGTGCGCAAGTAAATCAGTGTCGTATATTCGGGGATTTTAATTTACGAGAGATTGATAGGCATTTGTGTGTCGGTCACACTCACTTGCAACGCTTTTGTGGATTTATTGGATGATTATTTTCTACAGCAGCATGTTTGGGAGACAACTAGAGGGAGTAAAACTCTTGCACTGATTATAAGTAGTGATTCTTCATGCATCAAAAATCTGCATAAAAAGGAACCACTAGGTGGCAGTGATCATAATGATGAGCAGAAGTGGGATTTATTCAAAGAAGTGATTGCCATCAAGGGTAAAGAAAAGGGTTTTTGCTTACATAAAGGTGATTAGTGATCTAAGACTGTTTAAATTCTATACCTTTCTTTTTTTTTTTTTTTTTTTTTTTTTTTGATTTGGTAGTTGTTGGCGCATCGGCTTCTGTGGCCATATTGCACCTCCCAAGGTTTTTGCAGTACTTTGATCCAAGCCCGAGGCGGGAATCGAACCCGCGACCTTTGGGTTGCCGGGCAGGTACTTTACCCACTCGGCTAGCCCGGTCGGCTCTATACCTTTCGACCAACTGATGATGTTATCAAGAGCAAATTCAAAATGGGAAGCATTCAAAAATTAATCTTGGAAGCTACTAGGCTTTTCATAAAAACAAAGAACTATTGTTGAAGATTTAGGTCTAAATGGATGTCAGATGAACGAGACAAGAAGAGACAAAAATAAAAATGCATGGGATACATATAAATTAACATGTGACACAAAAGCCTATGATAGATAGGCTCATGCATCTGGTATGTAAACAAGTTGCAAAAGGTAGGCAGGCAAGGGCACATTAGGAGAAACTTTGGCAAAGGATGTAAAGAAAAACAAAACGTTCTGTTCCGCATGGTCCTTTCTGTTTTAACGTGTATGCTTGCTTAAACAACGTTCTCTATGAATCATATAAGTGTTTCCAGAACACCTGGGTTTCAAATGAAAGTCAAGTAGTTGGATTAAGACAAAACCTTGCACCCTCAAGCCCAATCTTAAAAAAGAGTAAGCCCACAGCATACGCTGTGGAACTGGGCATAAGGGCAGTCAGTCCGCGTATGCTGAATTGACCAGGAACAAAAAGAGCTGATTGAGACTTTGACAGAAGAACGTGAGAAATCAGAATATGGGACATAATTCCTTACGGAATCGATCATGCTAAAATTCTGTTCGTAAAAGCATATCGATTTATGTTCAATGACCGTCATTTTAAAACAAAAGAAACTGCCTTACACAAACATGGCATATCCTTTCTTCTGACAATATTTCATTTTTAGTGGTGCTAATTCCCAAAGATGACAGTCCCCAAATGAAGTTCTTTGCCCAGCATTATTGACCTGTGATCGCAGAACAGGTCAGGTCGGTGTATTGCTTCAACAACAAGTTCACCCTAGGAAGGCGACTGACTGCCGTTATGAAACCGAAAGTTAAACGGAGTTCATTCGGTCAGATTAATTGTATAGACCATGTAAAAAGTACAGGACGCTTTGAAGTATAAATGATTCTAATATAAAGTATAAATGCTTTGCTTATACTGCTTTACTGAAGTATAAATGCTTTACTTATGTAAACTCTAGGACGGGAATGAATTAAATTGGTCCACTTGATATCTGTGGTTCAAATATTGATCCTTCTCGGGCAGCTAACAAACTAAATGAATATTTTGCATCTATATTCACAAAAGAGGAGTTATTCAGGGAGGCGAATGCCAAAGGTGAATTCAACTCTAACAGAAAGTTACAGATAATCTTGTAATAACTGAGAGTAAAGAGGAGGAGAAATTGTTGAAGATAAACATAAGAAAGGCACCTGGGATCGATGGAATCTCTCCAGTTATATTAAAAGAGGCAGCAAAGGAATTAAACAAACCCTTAGCCTTAATTATGAGAGCTTTGCTGGACTCTGGGAAGTTGAACATGGACTGGAGATGTGCAAATGTTACCCCAATCCACAAATGAGGATCAAAGGCAGATACAGGTAATTACAGACATTTTAGTTTAATTTCTGTTCCAGGAAAATTAAAGGAGACATTGGTTAAAGAGGAATTAACTTTGGAAGAATTAACAGGATCATCTGGACAAGACTTCAGTTCTAGCTCGGACACAGCATGGATTTGTTAAGGGGAAGTCTTGTCTGACTAATTTGATTAGATACTATGATGTAGTATACAAACTTTGCATCCAGTTCACAAAGGAACTGGATGCAAAGAATAACTTTGATATCATAGATTTGGATCTTAGAAAGGCCTTTGATGCTGTTGCAAAAATTGGAGCAGTGTGGCATTGGAAGCAAATTCCTGGTATGGATAAAGGGATGGTTGAGTGGGAGATGACAGAGTGGTAATCAATGGACACTGCTCTTCGTGGACTAATGTTATTAGCGGAGTCCCGGAGGTTTCAGTGTTGGGTCCATTGTTGTTTTCTGTATTTATAAATGATATTGGTGATGGTAAATCAGGCTTAATGTCCCACTTGACAGACGATACGAAGGTTGTCAGAGTTATTAATAACAGTACACTGCTGCAACAGGAACTAGAAAACTTGAACAGATGGACTGAGAGGATGCAAATGAAGTTTAATATTGAGAAATATAAAGTACTACATATGGAAAGCAATAATTCCAGAGTAAACAATCAACTCTATGGTACCACCCTGACAGGGCTAGAGAGCGAAACGCACCTGGGGTAATTGTGCAGGCAGATATTAAGTTTTTTGAGCAGTGCAGATGTTCTGCAAGAGTAGCTCACGGTGTCTTGTCAAAGATATACAGGAATTTTTCTGGCACGGATAAGGAGGTGATTATCCTTTTTTATGTGGCAATGATCGGGCCACACCTTTTGTATTGTATACAGGTCTGGAGACCATATTTTAAGAAGTATGTAGAGCTGTTCGGACGAGTACAGAGAAGTACAACAAGAATAGTGAACAGAACAAAGGGTTGCCTTACGAAGAAAGGCTGAAGTTTTCAGATTACAGTGTCTTGAGACTAGGCACCTGTGTGGTGATCTGATTGATGTGCATACAGACTTGAATGGTTTGAGCATGCTCAACGCTGATGGGATTCTTCCTCTTTTATTTTTTTTATGTAAGCCCCAAACACGAGAGGTATTAGAACCATAGTACTTAGTACCTTGCTTGGGTTGCAGGTTGTGAAGACGAAAGATATTTGTTGACATTGGACTTCAAATTCTGTAGACTGTAATTTTCAGTCAATACGTATGAATGAATGTTGTTCCAGAAAACGGCACCTGAATGAATAAATGAGGAAGATGAAAATTTGGTTCTGAGAGTTTGAAGTGGGACAGTAAATGGATGTTGGCTGGTGACGGCACGTGTTTGGACTTATTTAAAAGAGAGAGCGGGAATTATAGAAACAAATTCAGTAGGACAGTTCCCATGGAAGTATCTGTAGAAGAGGCATGCAGCAGAAACTGTATGTCTATGAGACAGCGAGTGGAGAGACTGTTATAGTTCAATCGTTAATTAACCTAACTGCCCTCTTCTGAATGGAATCAAGAAGTCTGAGAGAGGTTTTGGGGGGTACCACACTAGACGCTGGAACAATATTCCATGGCAAGGCGGATTTGAGATTTATACAGAGTTAGCAGCGGTTTGGAAGAAAAGTAGTGCCGAAAGCGAAAGAGAAAACCAAGTTTTTTAGATGCAAGGGAAGGAATAATTATAATGTGCTTGTGCCAAGAGAGATTAGAAGTGAGGGTAATCCCCACAAGAGAAATATCATTTTGCCTAGTAATCTGAGTGTCACTAAAGATAAGCTTAGGAGCAGAAGAATCCTTTTTGCGAGATATAAGACAAGACTGAGTTTTAGAAGGGTTGAAATCAACTAAGTTGTCTTTGCCCCACTGGAGAATTACCTGAAGATCGGCATTTAAGGAATTGGTATCAGATTTTCGAGAAGTTGAAGCTGATTGAGCAGGGCAAGGTTTCTCAAAATGGAAAGTTGAATGCAATGTGCTATCATCAGCAAAACTATGGATAGGATTTCCAGTCAATGGAAGAAGGTCATTAATATACAAGAGGAAGATTGGGGTGAGGAACTGAACCTTGTGGGGGACATCGCCATTAGTGAAGTTAGAAGGCAAAGTACCATCTACCATCACTCTCAGAGAGTAATCACAGAGAAAACTGGATAACCAATTACTAAAAATAGTTGGCAAAACATAAGGTAGAAGCTCATTTAGAAGCTCTTTATGACAAATGCGATCGAAAGCCTTTGAGATGTCAAGAGCAACTGCTTGTGTTTCACCGAACCTTTCCATTGAATTAGTCCATAAATGGGTAACATAAGCCAGAATATCACCATTGGATCGACACAGATGGAATCCATACTGGCGATCTTTGATCAGACGAAGGTTTCTAGGTAGTTTAAGAGTTAGTTGTTAATTGATTTCTCCATTACTTTAGAAAGAGATAAGATAATTGCAATGGGACGATAATTGGATGGAAGGGATTTGTCATCCTTTTTAGGAACTAGCTGGATATGAGCAAATTTCCAAGCAGACGTAAAACACCTTTGGAATAAGAAAGTGAAACAAGGCGGCAAAGAATAGGAGTAAGTTGAGGCGCACTGGTGGAGAAATACAATTAGGGCCTGGGGTTTTCTTACCATCAAGATTCGTCAAAATCCTTCTGACATTCCTTTGACGGAAGACCACAGGATGCATTTAATGCATTGAAGTGAATGCACAGAAGGAAATGAAGACAGCTGGAGGCATTGGATCTCTTGCTCATAATAATCACCTGACAGGGCATAAATTGAAATTGAGGAAAGAGGGTTGTAGGATAGATGTGCGGAAGTTTGCCTTTATCCGATTGGTTGATTGCTGGAACAAATTTCCATCTATCGTAGAAGTTGCTAGCTTAAGTAGATACAAGGCAGAACTTGACAAACATTTGGAGCAAGTGGATGGGTGGAATAACGGGTGTATTTTTTGACTGATGTTGTATCAGCTTGCTTTCTTGCATCATGTGTGTGCCCTTGCCAATTCTACTCCTAAGAATTTTTAAATCACTGCTTTGTAATGGAGTTAATTTTTAATTAATTGTTGACATTGCAATTTCAGGAAAAATATATCGTCGCATTGTTGCTGTTTTTGGAGCTGGAAGATTGGCAATAATTTGTTGTTCGGGAATCCAGCAGAAGTCTTGGTAAGGCGACCAGTGAAATTGGCAAGCTGCTCCATGAGGAAGCATGAAATTTACCAATACATCATGTTCTTCAAATGAAACTTTCACAAATATTTCCAATCCACTAATTATTGTCATAAATACAGGCAACGAACTGGTCAGGTTGTAAAATAACAATTGGCGCCAATTGAATATGGGTTTTACTAGTCTGATCTACATGAGCTACAAATGATGGTGAGTCATTTGATTATCTGCAAACATGAATCTGTCTTGCATAAATAGGAATGAAGTGATTTTCTCTTGTTACAGCAATGGTATGACTGTCTATGAATATTTTCTCTTGAAATGGCCTTGCTCAATTTCCTCTTTAGAAAGAAAATAGAATATATTCCAGTCACATGCTTGTAACAAAATTCGAACGTTTCTTGGTGTCAGGATTTCGTTTACAATTGAGAGTTGGAGATTTGCACGTGCTGCCAATCATTTTATTGTTCCACCAATTCCACCACGTGGTGGCGTGATGGAATTGCCTTGCTAGGTTCCCCTCGGAACCTAACAAGGCAATTCGTGGGTTCCCCCTCCTTGGACCACTTTCAATAGGAGTAGCCAGTGCTGACAGTGAGCCATCCACGAGCCGTGACATTTCAGATATTCTCTGACCCAGTGGTCTAGCCATTTCAATTTAGCCTTTGTAAAACTTGCGTAATTCCGCTGCCTTTCCCATCTGAAGAACAAGAATAACACTGATTAATGGAGCTCACTATCAAGTGCTTTTTTACCATGTCCCGACTTGTGCATACACCATAATTCACCTGCAGTTCTTCAATTTGCATAACGACTCGCTGGTCATAATGTTTTGGCTCATCGGTGTATTTGATAATAATATTATTTTTTGCATCCAGTTCTTTGTGACCACATAATAGTATCCAATCAAATTGGTCAGAGAAGAATTCCCCTTAAAAATCCACGCTGTCTGAACTATAACTGCAGTCTTGTCTAGATGATCCCGCAGTGCTTGTTTAACCAGTACGTCTATTTATTTCCCCGAAACGAAAGCTAAACTACCAGGTCTGTAATTATTTGTGTCACTAATTGATCCTCCTTTGTGGATTGTTGTCACATGTAGACATCTCCAGTCCATGGATACCTCCCCTCAGTCGAATGAAGCTATCATAATTATGGCCACGTGTTTGCTTACTTCCTTGCTGCCTCCTTTCATATAATTGGATAGATCCCATTCACCCAGATGCCTTTTTATATTTATCTTCAACAATTTGTCCTCCATTTTGATCTCAGTTATTAAAAATGATCTAGTTCACTGCCATAATTTAATACACCTCTGGCAATCTCCTGCCTGAATAACTCCTCATAAATGTAGATGAAAAATACTCATTCAATTTTGTTAGCTATCTATGCAGGATCAACAGTAGATCAACAAGAAGTGCTCCAATCTGATTCATTCACCTCTTTGTAGACGTTGTTTACATTAGTAAAGAATTCTTTGTTGTTTTTCTTTTCATCCTTTTCCAAAGATTTATAATAATCTGCCTTTCATTGTCTAACCTACTTTGTGTATCCCATGCATTTTGCTTCTCCACCACATGTCTCATTATTTCATCTGACATCCATTTAGGCCTAAATCTTGAATAGGATTTCTTAGTTGGTATGAAAAGGATAGTATCCTCCAAGATTAAGTCCCTGCAGACTTCCCATTTAGAATTCACCATTGGTAACATCATCAGATGGTTCCACTGTATAGACTTTAACAACTCTCTGAACCACCGTAGTAACATTTATGAGATCAAAAACCTTTTCTTTTACTTCTGATGGTGGTTACCGCTTGGAGTAAATCCTGGAGCAGTGCACTGTGATCACTACCACCTAATGGTTCCTTTACCTGCAGATTCTTATTACTTAAAGAAAGAATCGCTACTTATAATCAGATCGAGTGTTACTCAATCTGGTTGTCTCCCGAACCTGCTGCTGTAGAAAACAATCATCCAATAAATCCCCAAAGGCATTGCTAGCATACAAATGACCAAACCCCAAGTTCTAGTCAATATATGGAAATTATAAGCCCACATCATAAGACCTGATTTATAAGACCCACATTTTAAGATCTGAGTTAATGGCCCAGCCTGTTTCTCTGTACAGTGTTCATCATACTCATCAGTCATTAGGCCTATTATACATACCGAATCTCAATTTTGCTTTCCCAGTGCTTATGTCCCATCAAATTGATTCAGCACTGTTCTGTCCACCATCTTTAGATTTCATGTATTTCTTATTTAATAGCATAATCCCTCTTCCCTTCCTATGCTGCCTATCCTTTCTGTACATTGTACTGCCCAAATTCTAATTCTGTACTGTTATATCTGTGTGACACTATGTCTCTGATATCCCAACAATATCAGTCTTTGATGTCTTGACTAGTACTTCAAGCTCATCAAATTTATTAACTATACTACTGGCATTGGTGTACATCAAAGTATACATGCACCTGTTCTTATTCTTAACTGTAACACAGCCCATGTACTTACTTCTCCGATGATTTCCAGCAGTCTCTCTTTCCAGGCTGCTGTTCATTCCAATAGAAGTGCCAGAATTAATTTCACTTGTCAGTGAATCTATTATTACTGGTAATCTATTATTCCATGTATCCCCCCCAAATTACAGTTTTCCGACCCAACTAACACTGCTGCGACAGCTTCACCAAATATTCTCGCACCCTTTCTGTTTAAGTGCATCCATCCCTGTTTCTTATGAGTAAAAGAGGTAGCTTCAGGAATAAATTTTCTAGTTGTACTGCCAAGAAATTTGGTGAAAATTGACCCAATGGGACTGCCAAATATTTATCAATTCATTCCAAAATTTGGAACGCTCTCGTTTCACACGTATCTGGAGATGCAAAGTAATTCTCTGAAATTTCGTGCAAAATAAGGAGGTAAAGCATACTTTTCTTCTTAAAGACAACGTGGTTTTCATTTTTCCACATTTTTAAGAATTCAAATGATTCTTTCAAAAAGAGATATCTAAGAAATACAGGCAGTTCTCGCTTTACGAGTTTTTTTCCCAAGTGTGAAGTATCGACAAAATATGAACATTAATTGAAAAAAATGAATGTTAAGAATACATAAATAGCGCATTTCAAACCATGCAGGAAGCTAAACAATACAGTATACCAAGCTTTACGATAATAATCCGTTCCAGACACACCATCTTATTGTGAAAATATCGTAATTTCAAGCCATTAACACATTGTTTTTTGGTAATTCGTTCCAAGACCTCAGAAGTTGAAATTTACGCTATATAACACTCCAAACGGTGCTTTTTATAGTGAAAATTGTATTAGTTACCATTTCAAACCACAACTGCACTACGTTTTCATCGTTACCATATGTTCCATTATAAGAACCAATTTTGAACGCCTTTGTGACATTTTTCTAAAACACATTTCTGGAGGTCACGAAAATAAAACAATAAAAACAATTTGCACTTTCCGGTTTATTGGGATTTTCTGTTTGTGCAAGCAATTATAAACGGGTAGTAAACTCGATCTTCTTGCGGGACAATTCCACAATTCCAGCTATTGGTATTTGCGAAAATACCGATAGCTGGAATTGTTCCCCTATTATTCTAGCAGAAGGGGATTCGATCCAACATCTCAGGTCTTCTTGAAGTCCTGAGATGTTGGATCGGATTGCTCTGGGGTTGCTGTTTCCCATTTGTAATACTTAACATTTGTCAATTTTAAACTTCAATTGCCACCACTCAGCCCACCTGCAGAACCTTTCCAGATACTGTTACAGCAGCATAGTGTCAGGAGTGTCCTTGACAAGCCTACCAACCGTTGTATCGTCTGCAAACTTGGACATTAAGCCTGATATACCATCATCAATATCATTTATAAATACAGAAAAGAATAAAGGACCCAACACTGAACCCTGAGGGACTCCACTAATAATATTAGTCTACGATGAGCACTGTCTATTGATTACCACTCTCTGTCTTCTCCCCCTCAATCACTCCTTCAGCCCATAGCAGCAATTTGCCTCCAATGTACTATCTCCAATTTGTGCAGCAGTCTTCCATGTGTAACAGTATCAAAAGCCTTTCTAATATCCAAGTATATAATATCAGTTACTCCCTGCAACCTGTTCTTTTGTGACTGCATCATAGTATCCAATCAAATTGGCCAGGCAAGACTTCCCCTTAACATAACAATGCTGTGTTCGAGCTATAACGGAAGTCTTGTCTAGATGATCCTGCAGTGCTTCTTTAACCAGTGCCTCAATTAATTTTCCTGGAACAGAAGTTAAACTCACGGGTCTATAATTACTTGTGTCAGCCTTTGATCCTCGTTTGTGAATCGGGGTCCCATTTGCACACATCCAGTCTGTGGATATCTCCCCTGAGTCCAAGGAAGCTGTCATAATTATGGCTAAGGGTTTTCTGACTTCCTTTGCTGCCTCCTTTTATATAACTGGATCAATCCTATCCACCCCAGATGCCTTTCTTGCGTTTATCTTCAACAATTTCTCCTCCACTTTACTCTCACTTATTTCAAGATTCTCTAGCTTACTGGCTGAGTTGAATATGCCTCGGGCATTCCTCTCGCTGAATAACTCCTCATGTGTTAATGTCGATGCAAAATATTCATTTAGTTTATTAGCTACCTGAGGAGGTTCATCAACATTTGAACCATCGATATCAAGTGGACCAATCTGATTGATCCCCTTCCTTCTAGGGTTTACGTAAGTAAAGAATTCTTTGCTGTTTTTCTTTGCATCCTTCAGCATAGATTTCTCGTAATCTGCCTTCGCCAGCCTAACCTACTTTGTAACTTGGTTACAGATCATCTTGTATCTATCATAGGCCTCTATGTCACTTGTTAATTTGTATGTATCCCATGCATTTTTCTTCTCTGCCATATGTCTCATTAGTTCATCTGACATCCATTTAGGACTAAACCTTGAACAATATTTCTTAGTTGGTATGTAAAGTCTAGTAGCTTCCACGATAAGTTCTCTGAATGCTTGCCATTTTGAATTTGCTGTTCGTAACATCATCAGTTGGTCCCACTGTATAGAATTTGCCTCTAATTGATTGGAGAAAATGGGAAGGAAACTCGACATGGTTAACAAAATTTTTAAATCAACTCGATGACTGTTATTTGTATCAACATGTCAAGGAAAGTATTAGAGAAAAGAATATCCTAGACTTCATCATCATCCATGAATCAGATGACATAACACAGCGGACAGTAGAAGAACCAGTATCAGGAAGTGATCACAGAGTTCCACGGTGGATGATGATGAGGGAGGTTGCCGCAGTAAAAGGCAGAGCAATGGAATTTTATTTGAGAAAAGGAAATTACGATGCCTTAAGGTACAGCATTGCCACTATTAACTGGGTAGATATCGCGCAGAGAATGAACACATTTGAATTGTGTTATGCTTTAAAACGTTAATCAGCGATGCTTTGAATGCGTGTATACACTTAAAAATACTCCATGAGAAGGGTTCCAAGTTTGATGAATAGTGAAGTTGCCACATCACTTGAGCAGAAATAGGTGGCATGGAAAGGATACAGAACAATAAAAATTATTAAACCCTACAACAGCTACAAGGTGATCTCTAATAGAGCCACAGAAAAGATTCGACAGTCTAAGGCAGTTTATGTGAAATCACTAGCAAACCGATAAAAGAGGGGAGAATAAGGAATTCTTCACATATATAAATGCCAAGGAGAGCAGATCAAACCAGATTGGACTTTACATAAGGGAAAGGCGATATTATTAAATACAACAGCTGCCATTGCAAATTAATTCAACGGTTATTTTGCATCGATATTTACAAAGTAAAAACCTTTTGTGGCAATGGGAAATTGTGGGAGCGAATTTGAAAAATATGTAATTAGCATTAGCATTAGCATTAGTAGAGGCATATGATGCAAGAAAGCAAGCTTATTCAGCATCAGCCAAAAAAAAAAAAAAAAAAAAAACACACACCACTCCCATTTCACCCCTCCGTTCGTTCGAAATACCTGTCCAGTTGAGCTTTAAATTTGTTTAGGCTATCAACTTCAACAACAAGTGATGGAAGTCGGTTCCACCAACCAACCACCCGCTCGCCAAAGGCAAATTTCCGCACCTCTATCCGACATCCGTCCTTCCTAAATTTGAATTTATGCCCTCTGAGGTGATTATTCTGTGCAAGATGAAGAATCCCACTGGCATTGAGCATGCTGAAACCATTCAAAGCCTTATACACCTCTATCAGATCACCTCGCCGGTGCCTAGTATCCAGACTCTGTAATTTGCAAAACTTAAGCCTTTCTTCGTAAGAGCAACCCTTTGTTCCATTCACTAACCTTGTTGCCCTTCTCTGTACCTGTACCAGCAGCTCTACATCCTTCTTGATATGAGGCCTCCAGACCTGTATACAGTACTAAAGATGTGGCCTAACCATTGCCTTATACAAGGGAATAATCACCGCCTTAACCCTGCTAGAAAAATTCCTGTATATCATTGACACGACACCATGAGCTACTCTTGCATATCGACTGCACTGCTCAGAGAACTTCATATCTGCCTGCACAATTACCCCCAAGTCCTTTTCATTCTCCACCACTGTCAGTGTAGTACCGCAGAGTTGATACGTTGCTCTGGGGTTACTGTTTCCCATATGTAGTATTTTACATTTGTCAATGTTAAACTTCATTTGCCACCTCTCAGCCCATCTGTTCAACCTTTCCAGATCCTGTTCCAGCAGCAATGCGTCAGTAGTGTCCTTAACAACCCTGCCAACCTTTGTATCATCTGCAAACGTGGACATTAAACTTGATGTCCCATCATCAATATCATTCATAAACACCGAAAACAACAACGGACCCAACACTGAACCCTGAGGAACTCTACTAATAACATTAGTCCACGTTGAGCAGTGTCCATTGATTACCACTCTCTGTCTTTTGCTACTCAACCATCCCCTTATCCATAGCAGCAATTTGCCTCCAATGCCACACTGCTCCAATTTGTGCAGCAGTCTAACCTAACCTAACCTATGTCTTGCAAAGTGGGACGTGATAATCCCATTATATAAGGCTTATGTTAGACCACACTTGGAATACTGTGTTCAAGTATGGAGACCGCACCTAAAGAAAGACATCGAGCTTCTTGAAAGGGTGGAAAGGAGGGTTACTCGCCTGGTGAGATTGGCAAAAGGGCGTCCTTATGAATAAAGACTTCGAATATATGGGTTGCAGAGTTTGGAAACTAGACACCTTAGAGGCGATTTGATTGAGGTGTTTAAGGCTCTGAGAGGCATCAGTTAAATGAATGAGGACAAAATTTTCAAGATTATAAATGATACTAGAACAAGGGGACATAAATTCAAGTTACGGGGGGAAATGTTTAGATTGGACTGCAGGAAGTTTTATTTTAGCCAACGAGTTATAAATTACTGGAATAAGTTGCCTTCGTGGGTGGTAGAGGGCGACAGTTTGGGGAAATTCAAAGGTCATCTGGATAGTACTTTCGGGTAAGGGCAGCGCATAGGATGATAGGTTTAATTTCCTTTTTTTATTTTATTTTATTTATTTATTTATTTTGGCTGGTACAGCATAAGCCATAGGCTTTCTTGCCCCATGCGGCCGTTACTAATACTAATACTAATACCTCTACCAGTGGCTACTGTTAATCTATTAGATTTCTTTCCCCCAAGCTAGCAGTTTTCCGACACAACTAACACTGCCTCGATAGCATCAGCAAATATTCTTGCACCCTTTCTATTTAAGTGTATCCCATTCCTGTGGAAGCAGTCTCTCCTATTAACAAGTACAGTCCAGGCTGAAAAAAATTCTGCCCTTTGAGCCTTGCAGAATCTTTCCAGGGCTGAATTCATCGACAAGGCTCTCATCGTATACTCCCTTGAATCGTGTCTGGGCAGAATTGAAATAAAGGACAACTCAGACACAACAACGGAAACGAAAGAGTATAGTGCTATGTTGCCATTCAAAAATGGCAACATACACTGGTTGCTATGATACATATGAACAGGCGTTGTTCATATGTATATGAACAACGCCTGTCCATACTTAGAACAACGTTGTTCATATATACTTGGGGTAATAATGTCCATTCCTCTGTCAGCGCTATCTTCCGCTGGTGAACATTTTCTGGTGGGTGTGGACATGCTGCTTGTTATCTCACCAGAGCGTCCCTTATGTGTTCGATGGGATTTAGATTGGTGGAGGCACCAATAGCTCCATAGCCAGGTGGGAAGGAGCAGCAGTGCGTAGCACACGCTCTTGATAAGACTGGGGATTCGAGTCCGTGATCACCAAATATGGAGTATGTGGAAAGGTCAGGGAATGACAACTGCATATCCCAGGAGCAATATGGCCTTAGTTTCTATTGCTTCTAAAAACCAAATAACATAAGAGATCGGCGGAAGAGCCAGGCCAATTCATACGAACAATGTTGTCACTTTCCAAAAGCAAATCGACATCTGCAGTGTGATCGGGTGTGGCTTTATCATCCATAAACACAAACTCGGGGGCAATAACATCTTGGAATAGACACAAATGGGGAAGGATTACCTCAGTACAGTAGCATGCACTGGATACAGCACTGCCTTCCAGTATCTGGAGTTGTGTCTCTCTATCCAAATAAGACCGCTCATTAGTGAAGACCGGATATTAGACCTGGAAAAGGATTTAGAAAATGTGAATTGGAATATCAACGGTTTGGCTGAAAAAACAAGAAGAAATCAATCACATAAGTTTAAGTGGAAATCTGCTGTACATCAAGGGAAACAGTGAAAGGAGAGAAAGTGGAGTTGGCTTTGTAGTCCTAAAAGATAGAAAAAACAACATTTTGGAATTCAACAGTACATCAACAAGTGTCAAGCCTGCTACTCAGGATTTCAAAGAAGTATATGCTAAAGGTTAAAAATATTTATGCACCAACATCGAGCCATGATGATGAAGAGGTTTAAGAAATGTACACCAAAATTGACATTCTAAATGAACGGAAAACTCACTACCTTAGCATAATGGTGGACTTCAATTGAAAGGTTGGAAAGAGACAAAGCATTGCAGAAAGAGAAACTATAGGAAATTTTGGAATTGGTGAAAGAAACGAAGGAGGTGAACGACTTGTGGAATTTGCAGGATCTCAAGAATTGTCCGTAATGAACACTTTTTTTTCAAAAAAAGGGTGAACAGCAAGTGGACATGGAAGAACCCAAATGGAATAACAACTAATGAAACCGACTTCATCCTCACTAGCAGAAGTTATATCGTGAATGGTGTTATTGTCCTGAACAAGATATATGTTGAAAGTAATCACCGAATGGTAAGATGCACACTTGATATAGATGTAAGAAATGAAAGGAAAAAACTGACTCGAAAAATTATACAAAGGTTTTTGAGATAACAGATGAGGAGAAAAAGCAGTATGTAGTATTAGTGGTGGCATTTGATGCAAGAAAGGAAGTGTACGAGCTCATGCAGCATCAGACAAAAAAAAAATTACAAAACAATTCCCTCTAAATTTTTGTCCAGTTTCCCCTTCAATTAATTTAACCTATCAACTTCCATAACGACTGATGAAAGTTTGTTCCAGCAATTGATCAACCGCTGGCTAAAGGCAAATTTCCGCACATCTATTCTACATCTGTCTTTCCTCAATTTCAATTTATGCCCACTTACGTTCATACTCTGAACAAGTTGAAGAACCCCATAAGAATTCATCGTGCTCAACCCATCCAAGGACTTATACACCTCAATCAGATCGCCTCGCAGGTGCCATGTACTGGAACGTAAGAACAAGTTTGAGCTTCTGCAGACTGTTCAAGACCAAGATGTCAACGAGGAATATTACAACTTTCTAAGAGTGATAAAGCCCAAGAAACCTATAGGTAAAAAGAAATCCAAAGAAGAAAAAAATTATCATAGTGAAAAAACAGTTATCGTGATGAACCGATGACGACAAAAGAAGAGCAAGAAAAAAACTAACAGGGAGAAAATTGAGGACACTGAGTTATGCAAAGCCATTAAAAAGGGACTCAAAGAGGGCATAAAAATATTTAACAAAAGAAAAGGAGAACAAGTATTAAAGGAAAACAAAAGATTTAAATCAGCATCCACGAGTAGTAATACAGGAAGACAAGTGATGCTGAACTGAAGAATAGCGTTGGTTTACTTGTAAATAGCAGGGAAGGCATTATTGAAATAGCAGAAGACTACTATAAGGAATTATGCAAGGAGCGAGGGAATGATGCCAGCAGCAGGGAGGATGGATCGCAAATTAGTAACTGATACAACTTACTTGATATCTTTCTTGATGTGGTAGAACAGGCGTTGAAGAAATTTAAGAACAAGAAAGCCCCAGGGAAAGATGAAGTTACTGTAGAATGTGAAAATTGGGTGGAAGAGACATGAGACATGACACACAAACTGGCAAGTCTCTTCACCAAATGCAAAAGAAAAGGTGTGACTCCTAAGGAGTGGAATAATACAATCATAATTTTGCTGTATAAGAAAGGAGATAAATCAGAAACTGGAAATTATCGACCAATTAGCTTGTTACCCCCACATCTAAAAGTTGTTCGCAAGGGTCATTACTAACAGATAAGAAAGAATACTTGATGAGAATCAACCAAAAGAGCAAGATGGCTTTAGGACATTATTCTCAACTAGGGATCACCTTCATGTAATGTCGCAGCTGAAGGAGAAAACAAGCTGAAGGATGCCTTGGATTTGTGGAATATGAAAAGGCATTGGACTCCACACAGCATAAGGCAATGTGTCTGGAAATACAAGGCATAGAAACCCCATATGTTATGATTTTGAAGAAAATATATGAGAATGCTTCCTCCTTTATTAGACTAGATAAAGAGAGTAGCACATTTAAAATTCAGAAAGAATTTCGACCAGGAGACAATATCTCCGAAGTTGTTTACTGCTGCCCTTGAGGAAGCTTTCAGAAGATTAGACTGGTCGCAGAAAGGAGTCCATATGAATGGAGAGTACTTAAACCATTTAAGATTTGTAGATAACATTTGGTCATATGCCACGATCCCAAAGAATTAAAGGAAATCCTTAATCAGTTATGCAGAGTTAGTAAGGATTTTGGACTAATGAATATAGCTAAAACAAAAGTAATGATGAACAAGTATGCCACAGAAAGGGATATAATGATTGAAGGAGCAGTAATTGAAAAGGTGGAGTCATAAACTTACTGGGAAAGGTCAATTGCTGTAATAATGACAAATGGCTGGAAGTCAAGAAAAGAATAAATTTTGGATGGATAGCATTCAGGAAATATAGTCAGATACTGAGGGGCAATATCCCAATTTGCCTGAAACGTAAAGTAATTAACCAATGTATACTCCCCACCATGACTTATGAAAGTGAAACGTGGGCACTCACCAAAAGAATGGAAGAGAAGCTGAGAGCTACACAGCGAAGAATGGAACGAATCATATTGGAAATCAGACTGTTAGATAAGAAGAGAAACACATGGATTAGGCAGCAAACTCAAGTAAAGGACATTCTTATCAAAACTAAAGAACTATAATGGTGTTGGGCAGGACAAATAGCTCTACGACATGATGAGAGTTTGACTAAGAAAATACCAGAATGGTACACAAGAGGAGCTAGAAGAAAACCTGGAAGAGAACAACGGAGATGGACAGATGAAATTCATGCGTTTGTGGGTAGTAAGTGGATGGCCATTGCACGAACTTCAAGGAACTTTGAAGTTTGTGGAGAGGCCTTCATCCTGCAGTGGATTGAAAATGGCTGATGGTGATAATCAAACATAACTCTTCCCCAGATGAGAACACTTCGACCGCCATATCGATCCCTTTCAGTGATGTTTGAGGGGTGATACCGTGTGCACACTCTATCCAGCTTAGCTGACGCTGCTGAGACTGAATCTACTCTCATCAGTAATGAGTACCTTATGCCATTGCGCTGCTGTTCAGTTCTTGTATTCGATATCTCCGATGGGCAGGTGTTAAAGTGACACAGAGTACTAGCTGTTGGGTAAACCGTTCACCTTTGTGGAGTCGCCTGTCCAATAAACTGCGATATCCCCTCCTCCAGTTCAGCTTCTTTGCAATAGATCCCACTGTCTGGTGTCGGTTCCTCTTGGCCTGTAGTAGTATAGAGCGGTTATCATCGGGCTTTGTTTTTCATGGAAGGACCACCACTGGTCTTTCAAACTGCTGTACCTATCGTTCTGAAGGCCGACCATATACGTGAGATACAAGTTAATACAATGAAGCTTACCATGGAATTAAAGCACCTTGAAGTCATACTAGACAAGAACATGAGCTTTACACCACATGTACTGCACTTACGGAAGAAAATTAGAGGATATTCCGCGCTTTTTGCGAGAATCACATGTAAGAAATGGGGTTTGAGGAGAAAACCCTCAGCCTTTATTATAAAGCTATTTTCCTGCCAGCGATTACATATGCTACAGGAATATGGTATCGCAAGGCTACCACTGCAGTGAACCCGAATAAATTGGAGACTACGCGGCGACACATACTCATAACTATATCGAGCGCATGTAACACTGTAAGAACGCAGGCACTCCAGGCCCTAATGGGATCCCTATCTCCCTGTGGACCTGGAGATTGTTAAGCATGGGCTACTCTATTAACAGACCAAAGGCTGTATGGCAGCATGCTTTGACTACACAATAGATCTGTCAAATGATTCCAAAGTAGAAAGGCACTGTCTCTCCACTTACCTCCAACAAATTTGGCAGGCTCGCTGGGAGCCCTCCAGCAAAGGTGCAATAACTAGAAAATTCATAGTCACCATATGGCTGGAATATCAAGATTATCCACTGTGGCTCTCACTGTACTAGTTGGATGGCATTTGCCCTATGTAGTTGTATGTGAACAAGTCTCTTGGATTTATCTGGATATTAAGTGTTTTTAGACCATCCCCCCCTTAGCGAATATATGTCTCTGAAAGAATAAATTCTGTTGAGTTGACAGACAGTCTTGGTTTCTCTGTCAGTGAGAGAATAGCGCAATGCTTAATCAAAAACGATTTTGCTTTCTTACTGATGTCTTGAAGTTTATTTAACGTTATAAAATGGATGCCACAAAACATTTTATTTTCTCTCACTGTTAGAAATTTTATTTTGTTTTGGCATTTTTCCCCTAGGCTGTAGTGACAACTGTCTTTGACCTTTTGGAACTCAGGGGAGGCTGATTGGGACTGTTGGGACACTTTTTTGACATGTTATTTCAGTCTATAGCCAGCCTTTTTAAATTTTTGGCCTTGCCTACATATTAATTTCATGTTATGGTTTTGGTTTCGTTTTGTCCACCATCTTGTCTTCCTCGACCTGTAAGCAAATCCGCTTATAGGTCAAAGGTTTTTGGAGGGAACCTTCTTATACTGTAAGCCACCATTTTATTTATCATGGTTGCCCCTATTGGCGGCAGCCATTTTGTTTCACGGCTGAGTTAGTAATATGTATTTACGGAAATTTGAAGTGTCTGCCATTTTGTAGAGTAACTGCTATCTTTGGGAAAAAATATTAGTGTCACCTTGAAGTGCATTATGGGAGTTTTCTTGTAACAGATTAATATACACTGAGTTACATTTTATGGTTGTGGTGAACCTTATCATTACCTACACTTAGGTGAAAAATATTACGAGTATACCTTGTTCAACAATATACCTGTGTTCTCTTGCCTTTGAGGTTTGATTAGTATGAGTCTACTGGAATATGTATCTGTACAGCAAAATATTAGGTGCCCTACATATCTATAATTAACAAAAAATTTTATTGTTTCATTTGAGTATAACTATAAATATCTATATAGTTAAAAAAAAAAATTATATATATGCGGTATCCATATTAATAGTGACACTTTTGGGCTGTCATGGGCTATTTTGTTATAACTTGAATATCTCAGCTTCTATGGGGTCATTTGCATTTATCCAAAGTTCTTCTAACATAATTTAGGTCTCTCTTCCTTCCCCCACTGTTTATAGCTCCCTCTAGTCGGAGTTAACTGAGTTAACGTTTTTCTTCGTAATAGTGGCCCAAAACTTCTGGTGAGGGACTGTACTGTCTTCCTTACAGAGTCTTTCATATTATGACCAACTTTCAGCCAATTATTTCAAATTCTCATCGAGTTAGAGCGCATACTAGAAAAACAGTTTTTCATCCGGCAATTTTTGCAACATTTCAGGGAAAATTTAAAACTTTGTCTTCTCGAGTTCTAATCATTGGATTTTGTTCAAATTTGGTGTGCACTCTGAATAACAGAATAACAGCCCACAGCTGTTATTCTGACGGCCGTCCCTTTATCTCAGTGGCGCCTCCTAGCGGAAATTTTGCTTGGTTGTGTAGTAATCTCTTGTTCATGATCTCAGAACTTAACTTGATTTGCCAGAATGTCTTCTCATTGTAAGAAAGTCCCTTCTGCAGAGTCTTCTTTAAATGTAGCACATACTTCTGAGACTCCTGACCAAGAGGAAACAACGAGTTTTCCTTTGAACTCTACCGAAAATGTATTAAAAGCATACGACTTTTGCTAAGGTTCAATTCAATACCATAATGAATAAATCAGTTCTTAAGCCAAAAATTTTAGCTAAAGCTTTGCACCTTTGGAGTAACTTCGACAATATAATTCAGGTGGTGGCTTCCTCTTTGGAGGAAAACATTAAATACAACGAGTAACTTTTGGAGTCCCATAGCCAGAATGATGCTCGTGCCAATGAGCTTACTTTATTGGTTGAGGCATCGAATACTAAACTTTGTGAGGTAGTCCTACAGAATAAAGAATTAACAAAGGAACTTGATCTAAAAACTTCGATAATCTCTGAGTTGAATGCAAAATTGCCTTCCCCGTCAGATTCTTCACAAGAATTAACACATCTAACTGACTTGATGGCCTCTAAGGAGCTTCAAATCTCAGAACTTATTTCTAAAATAACAATCTTGGAGGATTTGGTAGAAAGACAGGATAACCTATAACCTTTTAATGCTAAAGAAACAAACATTTTAGATCTACAGTCGAAATTAAACTTAATTACAGAGCAAATTGAAGTAATTAATGCCAATCTAAATTCACTTCCTGATTCCGATGAACCTTTACATGCATTCACTGAAACGAAACTTGTGACATCTCTGTCTCCTCAAGCTGAAAAACTGCTCCCTTCCAAAACAGACTCTACCAAACATGCTATTCTTGTTAAGATGGACAAAAAATTGCTCTCTGATTACTGGTGAGGAAGTTCGTACTACCTTAATTAATGACTTTAAAACTGAATTCAAGCACGTCAGAATTAAATCTATTAAGACTATCAGAGACCATGGTGTAGCTGTTGAAACTGCTTCTTCTAAGGATATTGCTCTTCTTCAAAATTGCCAAAAGTTACGCGATTTCCCTCTTAAGATAACTTTACCCAGGAAAAGGAACCCTACAATGATACTATATGATATTCCAAGAAATACAACAGAAGAAAACCTTTTGGATGATATTTATTCAAGAAATCCCTTTAGGTCTGATCTTTCTATAGCTGATTTCACTAAAGAAATAAAACTACGCTTCAAAATTAAGGCAAAAAATAAAAGCAAACTACACTGGATTTTGGAAGTTTCCCCTCGTTTAAGACGTTGCTTTCTTGGCCTTAAAGGTCGTATATACTTTGAATGTACTAGGCACACAATAAAAGACGTTTATAGCTACTCGCTGTATAAATTGTCTGCAGTATGGGCATATTGCTCATTACTGCAGACAGAAAACCTCTATTGTGGACACTGTGGCCTCTCGGAGCACCAAGTTTCCTCGTGTCCTTCTCCTAATGCTCCTGTGTCCTGCACTATCTGTAAGGTCAGAAAGAAAGTCTCTAACCACTCTTTTAAGGACCATTGTCGTCCAGTCTATTTAGCCGCCCTGGATTCTGTCAGGGCTAAAACAAATTATTGTCTTAACTAAAGATGTCATTTTATGTCTCACCTTGGACATTATGTAGATATGTTACAATATTAACCTATAATTATGTCATTACTATTTGTAATGTTGTTACATGAAACTTAACCCTGATGTGACCTTGTACAAATTGATATAGTTGTATTATAACTGGTATGGTTATTGGATTTGCTTCTTGATTGATTGTTTTAATCATTAATTTATGATTTAACTGTGCTTGTGATCTCAGGCTTCAGCTGTTGTTGTTAAGTAATTCTCAGTTTTCTCCCTAAGGTTGACACTTTATTAAATTAAATCAATAATAATGTAAAAATCTGCAGGCACTGGTTGTGCCGTGTAAACAATTCTGTATATATTTGTTCCATTAGTTTGACAGACACTATCATTGACTGGAGTGTAGCCATCCAGGACTTGGTTCTCCCTGGCTGTGATAGTTGAATTTATTTATGTCTCTGCTGTTTTGCAGACCATCACAATTATTGTAGATTTTGGCCATCCAGGACTTGGTAATTTTTTAGTTCTGTTATTACTTATTTGATTATGGTAAATTACTTCTAATAACAATGTAATTGTACAGGCACTTGTTATCTTGTGATCATTTATGTATATATTAGTCCTACTGGTTGGTGGGATATTTAATTGGCATGGCTGGGGTGCGGCCATCTGAGTTTTGGTTTCCCTGATTGTGTACGATCAATTTATTTATGTTTTTAGAATTGTATGATTTCACAATTATTTTATGCTAGGAGTGGCCATCCAGGATTTGGTGTTTCCTAAGCATATATTTTTTATTGATATTATTAAAGCTGTAATTGTAATGATTTGGGTTGGTATTCCCCAGGGAGACAAACTGGTCTAATCAGATTAATTAGCTTGATTAGTTTCATCACTTTAATTACTATTATAAGTTACTTTAAATAAGCTTTTATTGTTAAACTTTTATTGTTAAACATTATTGTTTAATGTTAAACTATCATTCACTACTCTAATTTTATTTTAAAGTGTCCCTTTCCCCTCCTGATCTCTTGTCAACTCTATTTTGTTAAATCTTTTTCTACCTTAAAGACTTTTACTCTAAAAACGCTTTTCCTATTACTTTGGGTGCCTCCATAGCCAGGTGGGAAGGAGCAACAGTGCGTAGCACACGCTTCTTGATTAGACCGGGGTTCGAGCCCGTTACCACCAAATTCGGAGGATGCGGAAAGGTCAGGGAATGACCACCGCATATTCCCGGAGCAATATGGCCTTAGTTGCTAATGCTCCTAAAAACCAAAACAACAACAACAATAACCTATTACTTTTAAAAATTTCTTCCAGCTAGTAAAAAAGTTATTCTTCCTAAGTAGTTTCCTTATATAGTAGTTCCTGGCTGCCTCCTCGTGGCTAGGGATGGGAGTGGGGGGTCGGAGTATCTCTTCGCTCTCAACCCCCTGCTGCTAAAGCCAGGTGCCGGCATACATAACAACACAATACACAACACTAAGTACAATAAGCTATTTTGCTTAATCGGTTTTTCCTTTAGATTTTTTTTTCATGCCGGCGTTTGGCACCATGTGTAAAATGCGACGGACATAGGGAAACCCTGGATGCCGTCATTAACTTCCACAAATACCTTGAATACCTTGTGGCTCTCACCAGGACCCTTCACCACCTACTTGCTGATGCCCATCAGCAGGTAGGTGGTGAAGAAACAAACTACAAGGATTTGGACTGAGTGATACACCATTTTTCCTCTGTGGTGAACGTGACACGTGGGAGCACCTAATCTACAGTTGCCCACTATATGAGGACCTATATTTCAGGTTCATCACTAGAACACATCTTAACCTCCGTAATTAAGACTTCGCCATAACTGAAGTCGACACATACAAGGCGTTCGCGCATCTAGCCGAGGACCTGTTCACAAGAAGAAGGACGTTTCCATAGCCTCAACCACTGCAGTAAACAATTATGCCGTGCAGCCCAGCGGAAAGTCTACACAACCACGGAAACCTACCCAGATGATGTACTGGACGTGACCAGGGTGAAACAACCAAGGAATTTAACATCACAACTGAGTCTGCCTGAAGTGAAAATTTCTATAACAGCCCACAGCTGTATCCACCTGATGTGCCACTCTCATTCAACACATGAACATAACTGGACCTGACCAGGACGTGACCAACTATAAAAAAATCACACTGTGACAACCCGATTAGACAACCTCATCCAACACAGGCATTTTACAACCTAATCAAGAAAAGACTCCCATGTAAGGACTCAGAGAAATGACTGCAGCAAATTGCTGCCATCTAGCCATATGGCGATCTGGGCTGGTAACGTTGACCAGCCTGCTTTCACTCCTATTCCTTGGCAGGGGGAAGACGGCTTGCTGTCTTCCCTCCTCCTGCCACCCCCTCTTTCCCTCTGGTGGTGCATGGGCATTCCCCAATTACTGCACGGGCCATCTACCCTATCGGTCCCTTACTTCACTTTTTCCCCCAGCCATCAGTCTCCCCACCCTTCTCTTTACTATACACCGTGAAATCCCCACACATCCAAATTTAAATTAACACCAAAATTATTGCACGCCCCATTAGGCCTCTAGAACTTGTCATCTTAGCGTATAACCCCACGGTCATTTCCGCAAACAAACCTCACACACTGTTGCACACTCTCAAGACCCAGCCACTGTATGGACAATATCGGCTCCCATCAGGGGCTTGACGGCCAATAGGCCAGAGGAACAATGGGCACAACGTACTACTCAACACATAATCCACACAGTTTTAAATCTCTGGTCTTGACAGAGTACTGTCCCTCGATACAGTGAACACTTGCGGATATGAGAGAAATTCCTGGTGCCATTTGACCCTAAACACACTGTACTTTGTACACGTGAGACGATGTTTTTGGGCGACACCGAACTCTGCAGCCAACCTCCTCGCACTTCGAGCTTCCAAATAAACGACTCACCCTGGGTAAAATCATCCAGATGTCTACTGGCCATATCGTTGGATTGCCGCTAGGTGGCCGGTAGTACGAGTTGATAGTAAATTGTGCTCCCTAAAGTGATTTAAATTTAGTGATTAAATCTAGTTTGTTACTTGATCTGATGGATATCATCGTGTAGCGGACGCCAAAAGCTTTTCAACCATACGAGTTATGGAGGTACCGGACTTATAGCAGATAAGTAACTTTAAATTTTAATTTGTATATGAACGATCTTGCTAAAGCCGAAGCGAACTGCTGCCATTATCTGACCGGCTGAAGGTCACTGCTGGGAAACGACGGGTTAACATATATAAAGCTAATTGCAAAGGTCATGCTGCTTTTACTGCTTGCGGCCTAAGCCTTGGTCGCACTATACTGCCTTCGGAAATAGTTTCCCACCCGCGACCACCTGTTTTTATCCCATTTCATTGCAGCGCGCTTGTCCGACTTAAACGCTATTGTTCTCCCTCAAACTCTACCAACTTGTACTTAGACTGCAGAATTGTCAACTGACTGCCCCACCCCAAAAATTCCCACACTTCACTATGAGTGACGCAGATATCGAGGTTATTGACCGGCAGCGGTCTGACTATCCTATCCGCTCAAGAAATGAAGCACCGGTTACAAATGAAGAGACAACCAAATCTTCAAAATTAAAACTAAAGAAGAGGTGTAGAAGAAAATCTGCGACATACTCGCAACCAGCAAAGGAAAATCCAGATGACGGAGAAAACGAATCGACAAGTGATTCCGACCACGAGGATAATAATACCCGAGCCTTTCCCCTTACTCAGAGTCCCCCACTATCAGGAACCCCTGTGGACCAAGTCATTGCTATTAGAGGGACACTTGATGAATATTTGGGCAAGAAATCCAACAGAGTCACTGCTGCTATCCGCACTGACATTCTCACCATCTTCAGCAAAATGGAGACGGTAATCCTAAATCTCCATATTGAACATGAACGACTACAATCCAAACTGGAAGTTCTTTCGCAGGAAAGGGGAAATAAAATGCAACAACGCCCCCCAACCTTTGCAGGGGCTTTGAGAAATGGCGCGCCTGTTGCGCCTAACAAACCTGACATTTCCCAGACCAAGAGGACAAAACGAAAGCCAGAATCGCACATCGTTTTGATTAAACCGGTAGAGGATGCGCAGCTTGACACTAGTGAAGCCGTCAAAGAGACCCTGACAGCTAATCTAAAGGAGCAAATGAAGACTGTCAAGATTAGGAGTATCCGGAAGACCAGGCACCCAGGTGTGGTGATAGAAACAGACACCAGGGAGGAGGCACAAACTATGCTTAACAATGCCAATATGACCAAGTTTGGACTAAAGGCAGAAGTTCCCAAGAAAAAAGGGCCTTCAATCGTAGTGTTTGACGTAGATCAGGACGTCACTCCTGAAGAACTTGCAGAAGATATTTACAGTAAAAACCTCAGCCTGCACTTACATGAAAACGCAGAAGAAGATGACGTCTCTCCAACATACAAGACTAAATCAAAAACTCACTCTAACGTAAACTGGGTAATCCATCTCTCTACTAGAGCGTGGCAAATCCTAGGAACGCAGAGCCGTATTTTCATTGGCTGGGGAAGCCACAGATTTAAAGAACATATTCCTGTCCCCAAATGCTATAAATGTCTTCGCTTTGGCCACACTTCGCACAAATGCAACCAGCGAGAGTCGACGTGTGGCCACTGTGTCCAAAAAGGGCATGGATACAGGGACTGCCCAGCAAAAGATCAACCACCAACCTGTGCCAACTGTAAGGTGGCCAAGGCGCCCCATCAGCACTCAATCAGGGATGGAAACTGTCCAGTATACCTAAAAGCTAAAAGTCTGTACCAAATGAGAATCAACTATGGATAGAGCCCCTTTAACCAATAACTACAAAGAAATAAGAATTGTCCAACAAAATGCACAGAGAGCTAGGGGGGTAGCCGACCAGCTAAAAGTAAAAATAGAGGAAAATCAAATAGATGTGGTCTTACTTCAAGAACCCTATGTCCGGTCGGGAGTGGTTACTGGGTATCCTGCAACATACAAAACAGTTTATTGCACAACAGAGAACCCTTGGGCTGCAATAATAGTCAGAAATCCAGATATCACTACCACCAAGATAACGCCACTCTGTACTGCAAACAGTGCTTGCGCACAAATTATAACTCCGCTGGGCCCGCTCTTCTTGTTGTCCTTATATACCCATCCTGGAGAAGATATTGCCCCAGCAATCTCAACTATCCAGACAGCTCTCCAACTTCTTTCAGGGGGGCAGTTGCTAATAGCCATGGACGCAAACTGCCGATCTGTGCTTTGGCACAGTCACACACCTGACAGGTCTGCTCATAGGAATGGTGCACGACTTGAAGATTTCTTCCTCACAACAGGACTTCAAGTTATAAACCGCCCTGGTCATCTCCACACCTACAGCGGCCCCCTCTGGGAAAGCAACATTGACGTTACAGCGGCGACTCCAGATATTGCTGTCAAGCTCGCCAGATGGACTGTTCAAGAATCCTGGACTACGTCGGACCACTGAGCGATTTCATTCTCCCTGGTTCGCTCTCTGGAACGTGCCCCTCCAGTCCCCAGAGATGTGATACGTTATAACGTCAAGAAGGCTGACTGGGAGCGCTTTCGAACAGAACTGTCAACGAGACTCCCTGAAGATATTCCACTCTTTGACACACTAACTCCGGATGACTGTGTAAAAAGCATTACCGCTACTATCAGAAGCGTCTGCGACCTTTCCATCCCACGCAGAAGGCCCTACAGGTATGCTGTCCCTCGGTGGAACCACCAGCTAGACGATCTAAGAAGAAGGGTCCACCATGCTAGGAAAATGTTCCAGCGGGCAAGGGCGACGATGTCCTCCCAAGAGATTACGGCAGCCAGGGAAGCTTACCGCACAGTCAGAAATGAATATACTAAAGAATTCGCAAAAACAAAAAGCAATCGTGGCAAACTCTGGTGTCTATCTCCGGAAATGAGAACCCCTGGGGCATCGTTTTCAAAATTGTAACTAATAAATTACCACGTGGTGAGGTGCTTGATACAACACTGAAAATAGACGGTACTTCCACCTATACCTGGGAGGACACTATAAATAACATTCTTGATACCATTTACCCTGTTGAAGAGGCACCCTTGACGCAACAGCAACAAGAAATTATCAACCAGAATTTAGAATACCACACAGCAACGGTGGAGCCCCCGTTCACCAGCTTTGAGATGGACCTGGCAATTAACAAGATGAAAGATGGAAAAACACCAGGTGCGACCTGCTGGAAGTAGAAGTTCTCAAAAAATTCGCTGAGGCCTGTCCAGCTATACTTCTAAGCCTACAGAATAAGTGCCTGGCAGAGGGCACCTTCCCAGCTTCATGGAAGACTGCAACCTTAAAACTAATACTGAAAAACTCGGACAAGTCACCACAGAACCCAGCCTCATATCGCCCGATTGCCTTACTCTCCGTGATGGCCAAACTACTGGAGCGTCTACTCTTGTTTCGACTTTCTGCCTGCTACGAGGAACACCAACTCTCCTCAGAAAAACAATATGGCTTTAAAAAAGGCTGCAGCACTGAAGACGCTGTCAACAATCTAATCACCAAGCAACGCACTCAGCTTTCAAGTACTCTCTTGCTATATTGGTGGACTTTGCTGGAGCTTTCGACCGCCTGTGGTGGCCCAGCGTTCTTCGGAGACTTCGGCACTCAAATGTTTCTAAAAATCTATATAACAGTTTGAAGTCTTATCTAACCAAGAGAAAAGTACGAGTTACTAACAAATATCAGACAGTTACCAGATTCATACACCGGGGTTGTCCGCAGGGCTCTGTGCTTGGCCCGTTCCTCTGGTCTATTGTCTTGGACGAGTTCCTGGGCTTGGACCTTGAGGGGGCTGAGCCCTTGGCCTTTGCGGACGACCTTGTCCTGTTGGTGCGTGCGGACACTAGGTCGTCCTTGGAAATTATTGCAAATGCGGCACTTGTGAAGCTCCAGAACTGGGCAGCCTTGCACAACCTTACCATCTCGGCAGAAAAAACAAAATCCATTCTCCTCAAGGGCAGACTACAAATTAGAAGACCACCTACGATGAAATTAAACTTCACCCCCATCCGACTGTACACAGAGGTTAAATACTTAGGTATTTACATTGACTCTGGTCTTACTTTCCATAACCACCTGAAATATCTAGCCACCAAAATCCGGAAGTATGCCGCCATGATCAGGAGGGTGAGCAGATCCGATTGGGGCTTGAAGCACAAAGCTCTGACCCTCATATACAAAGCAGTATTTGTCCCGATTGTTTGCTATGGTGCCTCCACCTGGTATAGACAAGCTACACTAACAAAAAAACAAACAGAAGCTGGATACAATTCAAAGGTTCATGCTGCTATCAATTAGTAGGGCGTGCCGCACTGTTAGCACCCCTGCCTTGCAAGTTCTAACAGGTTGTCAGCCACTCTACCTAGAAGTAGTCAGGCGAGGCCTATATTACCACCTTAGGAAAGGAACACCAGCTGAAATAGTAAATCTCCAGCTGGATCTTGCAAATGACCCCAAGATAGAGAAGAGGAGAATCACCCAACAATCACCCTACAAGCGATATGGCAAGAGAGCTGGGAAACCATGCAGAAAGGAGACATCACGAGGCGATTCCTCCCAACTATAAACCGTACTCACCCAATAGCCCCTCCCTGGTTCTCACCTGGTCTGCACATGACGTTTATTATCACTGGACACGGCCCCTTCCGTCAGAAACTCACAGCTATGGGGATTGAAAGAGACCCGCGGTGCCATTGTGGAGAAGAAGAGTCCTGGGGGCATCTCATGTATGAGTGCCCTGCCTATGACAACAGTAGAATCAAGTTTGCTACCGCAATTCAAAGGAATCCACGAAACCAAGAGTCCTCGCTGCTGCTCGATGAAAACACATACAGGGCACTAACTGTGTATGCGCAGGAAATCTTCGCACTGAGGCTAGCCAAGATTGCTGAAATGAGAACAACATTGGATCATGCTGCCCAAGGCCTGAATCAGACTGGCGTGGGTTAGCTCCTTCTCTGCTAGAGGACACTGCCTTGACAACTTACAAATCCTTTAAGGGTAGGAACACTGCTGGTACCATTCTGGTGCGGGACTGCTGGCACTCATCGAGTGTGGGATACTGCTGCAAACCCCTTATAGGGTAGGATCAGCCGGCACCGTTCTGGTGCGGGATTGGTGGCACTCTGGAGAACTTCTGAGTGCGGGATACAGAGTCCATTGGCCTCTGGTGATCATGCAGGGGCACCTGTCCCCTGCTACTTTAACTCCCACCCCCAGATCCCTATTTTCACCTCACAAAGAGCGGACTGCTCCTTAACTTCAGTCCGTCCTCCTTTCCCTCTTTCTGTTCCTTCTAACTCGTACTCCTGCTCTGTTTTCTCCCCCCCCCCACGTTTTTTTTTTATTATTTATTATTATTTTTTATTTTTTTATTATTTTTTTATTATTATTATTTTTTTTTGTATTATTTTTTTTTTTATTTTATTTATTTATTTATTTTTATTTATTTATTTTTTTTTTCACTTGACCTTTGTCAGGAAGCTTAGGCAACCCTGCAAAGGCCAGCCAGAGTATAATGGGCAGCCTGGCTCACCTCCAAGTGGTGGTGGCGGGCAACGTGGGGTCCCACTAGGGGCTCTGCGGCCAAGCAGCCAGAGACACAACAACAAAACATAACACTACTCTGACAGAAACCAGACATTACACTTTTTCTGGCTTTTACAGAGATTCTGTACTTCTTCACAAAGTACCATGGTGGAGATGTGGGAAACCACAGGTGGCGACTTTCACAAAACACTATGCCACTATGCCACTATGGCCATATCGTTGTCTCTAGCACTGGATGAAACCAATGGAATGTGGGTAACAGTCGTGCTCACTATTTGGTAATTTGCACATATCTGCTGCTTTTATCTATTTATGTGAGCCCTCTCATCACGATTAAAATTTTTGCATGTGCACCAGCTTTCTACTGAACAGCCACAGTTATGCAAATTGCTATAGGCTGTTCTGTTTGATTTTGTGGTTGTAACCATTAGAAATAGTGTTGGTCCTTAAGTTTTGCACACGAGTGTATATATTTCTGTTCAATTATTACTATTCAGTATGGTCTTTGTCTAAGTATAGCTTCAATATTGTTGGTGCTGCTAAAGCTTGGATGTGAAATGCCAGCTTATTTAATACGCAGCTTATTAATATAATTATAAGTCGGATTGGATTACTGCTTGGAGGAAGATAATGAGCAATACCTTTAAAATAATTAATTTTAGAATTTCTAAGAATATTATTTTACTGATCATTTTATTTGGATATCAGGTGACATGTTTATCTACCTCTCCATCTAAAGGGTGTGTCTTATTTAAAAAAAAAAAGACGTGTTTATATTTAGCTCGGTAAGAGCCTTGTACATTTCACCACTAGTTTTTCTTTCAGGTTGCAGAACATGTGGGATACAATACATCCGTTAGTAGTGCAATACCTGCAATGGACTCCAGCTTGGTTTATATAAACAATAGATAGTAGAAACGACTTCAGCTAAATGTGATTAAGAGATGTGCACAAGGGAGTGATGGACCAGGCGTTATATTCTTTGGCATTAGCATTAGCATTAGTAGAGGCATTTGATGCAAGAAAGCAAGCTTATGCAGCATCAGCCAAAAAAAAAAAAAAAAAAGTAACATAAATAATTAAAAATAACCACTTCCACTTCACCCCTCTGTTCGTTCGAAATACCTGTCCAGCTGAGCCTTAAACTTATTTAGGCTATCAACTTCCACGACAAGGGATGGAAGTCTGTTCCACCTACAAACCACCCGCTGGCTAAGGGCAAATTTCCGCACATCTATCCTACATCTGTCTTTCCTCAATTTGAATTTATGCCCTCTCAGGTGATTATTCTGAGCAAGAGGAAGAATCCCATCACCATTGAGCATGCTCAAACCATTCAAGGATTTGTACACCTCTATCAGATCACCTTGCTGGTGCCTAGTTTCCAGACACTGTAATTCGCAAAACGTAAGCCTTTCTTCGTAAGAGCACCCCTTTGTCCCATTCACCAATCTAGTTGCCCTTCTCTGTACTCGTTCCAGCAGCTCTACATCCTTCTTGAAATGAGGCCTCCAGGCCTGTATACAGTACTCTAGGTGTGGCCTGACCATTGCCTTATACAAGGGAATAATCACCTCCTTATCCCTGCTAGAAAAATTCCTATATATCATTGACAATATACCATGAGCTACTCTTGCAGCCCGTCTGCACTGCTCAGAGAACTTCATATCTGCCTGCACAACCACCCCCAGATCCCTTTCACTCTCTACCACTGTCAGTGTAGTAAAAACACAGTTGATACGTTGCTCTGGGGTTGCTGTTTCCCATATGTAGTACTTTACATTTGTCAATGTTAAACTTCATTTGCCACCTCGAAGCCCATCTGCTCAACCTTTCCAAATCCTGTTGCAGCAGCATAGTGTCAGTAGTGTCCTTGACAACCCTGCCAACCTTCGTATCGTCTGCAAACTTGGACATTAAGCCTGATATACCATGATCAATATCATTTATAAATACAGAAAACAATAAAGGACCCAACGCTCAACCCTGAGGGACTCCACTAATAACATTAGTCCACGATGAGCAGTGTCCATTGATTAATACTCTCTGTCTTCTCCCCCTCAACCACCCCTTTATCCATAGCAGCAATTTGCCTCCAATGCCACACTGCTCCAATTTGTGCAGCAGTCTTCCATGTGCAACAGTATCAAAAGCCTTTCTAAGATCCAAGTATATAATATCAAAGTTATTCCCTGCATCCAGTTCTTTTGTTACTGCATCATAGTATCCAATCAAATTGGTCAGGCAAGACTTCCCCTTAACAAAACCATGCTGTGTCTGAGCTATAACTGAAGTCTTGTCTAAATGATCCTGCAGTGCTTCTTTAACCAGTGCCTCCATTAATTTTCCTGGAACAGAAGTTAAGCTCACAGGTCTATAATTACTTGTCAGCCTTTGATCCTCCTTTGTGAATTGGGGTCACATTTGCACATCTCCAGTCCATGGGTACCTCACCTGAGTCCAAGGAAGCTCTCATAATTATGGCTAAGGGTTTGCATACTTCCTTTGCTGCCTCCTTTAATATAACTGGATAGATCCCATCCACCCCGGGTGCCTTTCTTGTGTTTATCTTCAACAATTTCTCCTCCACTTTGCCCTCAGTTATTACAAGATTCTGTAGCTTACTGCTAGAGTTGAATACACCTCTGGCATTCCCCTCGCTGAATAACTCCTCATGTGTGAATGTCGATGCAAAATATTCATTTAGTTTGTTAGCTACCTGAGCAGGGTCATCAACAGTTGACCCATCGATCTCAAGTGGACCAATCTGATTCATTCCCTTCCTTCTAGAGTTTACATAAGTAAAGAACTCTTTGCTGTTTTTCTTCGCATCCCTTGCCAGGGATCTCTCGTAATCTGCCTTCACCTGCCTAACCTCCTTTGTAACTTGGTTACAGATCAACTTGTATCTATCATAGGCGTCTGTGTCACGTGTTAATTTGTATGTATCCCATGCATTTTTCTTCTCTGCCATATGCCTCATTAGTTCATCTGACATCCATTTAGGCCTAAACTTTGAACAATATTTCTTAGTAGGTATGTAAAGCCTAGTAACTTCCAAGATAAGTTCTTTGAATGCTTCCCATTTTGAATTTGCTGTTGGCAATATCATCAGTTGATCCCACTGTATAGAATTTAAATACTGTCTCAGTCCATTGTAGTCGCCTTTACGAAAGCAATACCCCTTCCCTTTTCCCCTAATGGTAGTTACCTCTTTGAGTAACTCCCACTTCAGCACACTGTCATCACTGCCACCAAGTGGTTCATTTATCTGCAGATTCTTAATGCATGAAGAATCACTACTGATAATCAAATCAAGAGTATTACTCCCTCTAGTTGCCTCCCGAACATGCTGATGTAGAAAACAATCATCCAATAAATCCACAAAAGCCTTGCTACTGTGTGAGTGACCAGCCCCCAAATTCCAGTCAATATCTGGGAAATTAAAATCCCCCATTATAAGACTCTCTGATTTACTGGCCCACTCTATTTCTCCGAACAGTTTCTTATTATACTCATCAGAGTCATTAGGCCTATAGCACACTCCTACTCTCAATTTTGATCTCCCAATGCTTATGTCACACCAAACTGACTCGACACTGCACTGTCCAGCGATGTCGACACTTCCTTGGATTTTATGTGTTTTTGAACTAATAGCATAACCCCTCCTCCCTTCCTATCCTGTCTATCCTTTCTGTAGACATTGTACTCCCCAAATTCCAGTTCTGCATTCCTTATATCTGTGTGACACCACGTCTCTGAAATCCCCACAATATCTGCCTTTGATGTTTTGAGCAATACCTCAAATTCATCAAATTTATTTACTAAACTCCTAGCATTGGTGTACACACAAGTATACATGCACCTGTTCTTTTTCTTAGCTACCCTAACACAACCCATTTGTTTACTTGTACCCCAATGATTCCCAGCAGTCTCTGAAATATCCTGCATCTTATTTTCCAGGCTGCGGCTCATTCCAATAGAAGCAGTGCAAGAATCACATTCTGACAGTTTTATAGTTTCTAACTGATCTCAAGGTGGAGTTGTCTTGCATCTAGGTGCCACCAAAAACCTCACTGAACCATACATATATATCGTTTGCATTCTGTAGAATGGAATGATTTTTGTTTTGCGAGTGGTAGGGTCAATTTTTATTATTTTGGGTGGGAGGCGTTACCTGTAATTAAGGCCTAACTAACTGGCTAGCCATTGTTGTTGTAGCAGTTGTCGGTTTGCCTATTGTTCTGAGTTAATAATATATGTTAACAATTGGCATGAAATCAAGTTAAGAGATATATATAGATGTAAAATTTAAAATAAAGTTGGAAAGATTAGAGGTTTAAAATTAGAGGAGAAAGGGAATAAATTATAGAGTGGAATAGGGAATTAATAAAGAATAAGTATAGAAAATTGGAAATACCTGAGACGGATTAGGAAAAGAACTAAGAGGAATTAGGAAGGTAACATTCCTTCACATGGTCATTTCTCTGCTACTTCCATTTCTCGACTTTGAGCAGACAGATAGCCATACTAAATGAATGTCTCACGCATACCCATTTCTGTAGTCTTAGTAACTGTTTTGTTATTAAGACTACACCAACGGGTATGCATTGGAGTAAATTGTAAAATGTAAAAATAGTATTTTGTTCCAACCAAAATACTAATTTGGTTGGAACAAGTTTTTCGTTCCACCAGCTACAGTGTTCACAACAGCAGGTGGTTGGAATGAAAAAGCATGTGCAATCTGCCCAGGAGCCGCTTTATAGGAGGTCGGGGTGGCATCTGGTCTGTTTTGTTGGTTAGTCTGCTATTTTTAATAGTTATATAGGCTTGAGGGATCGGTTAATCTCTTTTTGATTATGCGACATGTACTGAACTTGTAATCGATGGTTCCGATTACGATAAATACCAATATGGATGTTTATGGTAATACATTTCAAAATTACACTTTTTATTTTTGTATTTTGTATTGATAAATTAAAACAGTGATGTTAACCACTGGAAAAGGGCTAGTATAACCTTTCTACAGAAACAAAAAAGTGTAAGGTAACATTCCTTCACATGCTTTGGACTTTATTTTTTTGCCGATTTTTTGGCTGTCAAATTTTATAATATCGAGTGAAGTTAGGGATATAAATCGTTGGGATTGGTATGAAGTTTAATGCAGCCAGGGTCAGCATGCAAACTCCTATTATAGTTATTGTCGTTAATGTATTGGGGTTTGAATTTGGACATCCAGGTTGTAGTGTGGTCATAAGAATAGTATCTTCAATTTCAGCATAAATATTTCTTCCTCTCTATTTCTTAAAACAGGGCAGGGCTTCTGAAAATGAGAGTATTCTATTTCCTTTTCTTGTTTGCCATTGTTTTTGCTGTGTTATTATAGCTTTTGATGTCAGACCTGTGAAGATTAAGCCTAAGGTGCAGTTTGTTGTTGGTTTGGCCAACATATTTTATATTGCAAACATGACAAGCGATAAGGTATACTATTGCTATACTTGCAGAAAATGGGATCATTATTATTGCTGGGGGTGCATATATAGGCATGTAAGACAAAGGCTATTGTTACTTTTATTGAATTTGAGGTTTTTCATAGAAGAATTGGAATGGGAGGCTGTTATCCCAGTGCTAGCTAGGCTGGAATTATGTAATGATGATTTGCTCTGTGAGATGTGGGTAATATGTGTTCCTATGTTTAAGAATATAGTGTATCGGTAAGATATGTTTAGGAATATAGAGTGTATCAATCCTTGTCGACCAATTCGGCCCTGGAAAGATTGTGCAAGGCTCAAGGGGTAGAATTTTTTTCAGTCTGGTCTGTACTTGTTAACAGGAGAGACTGCTCCTACAGGGATGGGATACACTTAAATAGAAAGGGTGCAAGAATATTTGCTGATACTTAGGTGGGTCGGAAAACTGTTAGCATGGGGCGAAGCAAGGACTAATAGATTAACAGTAGCCACTGTTAATCCTGTCTCCTGTTAACAAGATGTGGGATATTAATAGATTAACAGTAGCCACTGTTAATCTATTAGTCTGCTTTCACCTCTGCAGTAGCCACTGCAGAGGTGAAAGTGATTCTTGCACTGCTTCTATTGAAATGAGCAGCAGCCTGGAAAACAAGATGTGGGATATTTCATAGACTGCTGGGAATCATTGCGGTTCAAATAAGCACATGGGTTGTGTTAGGGTAGCTAGGAATAATGTTTGTTTGTTATTTGGAGCATTAACAACTAAGGCCACATTGCTCCGGGGATATGGTGGTCACTGGCTCGAACCCAGGTTTGATCAAGAAGTGTGTGCTATGCACTGCTGCCCCTGCCCCTGCCCACCTAGCTGTGAAGGCGCCTGCTAAGAATAGGAACAGGTGCATTTATACTTGTGCATATGCCAATGCTAGGAGTATGGTAAATAAATTTGAAGAATTTGAGGTATTGCTCAAAATATCAAAGGCGGATATTGTTGGGATATCAGAGACGTGGTGTCACACAAATATAAGGAATGCAGAACTGGAATTTGGGGAGTACAATGTGTACAGACAGGATAAACAGGATAAGAAGGGAGGAGAGTTTATGCTATTTGTTAAGAAACATAAAATCCAAGGAAGTGAAGCCAGTCGACTTCGCTGGGCAGGGTAGCGTTGAGTCAGTTTGGTGTGACATAACATTGCGAGATCAAAATTGAAAGTAGGAGTGTGTTATAGTCCTAATGACTCCGATGTGTATGATAAGAAACTGTACAGGGAAATAGAGTGGGCGAGTAAATCAGAGAGTCTTATAAAGGGCGATTTTAATTTCTGAGATATGGACTGGAATTTGCAGGTTGTTCACTTACACATTACAAAGGCTTTTGTGGTTTATTGGATGATTATTTTCTATATCAGCATATTCGGGAGGCAACTAGAGCGAGTAATACTCTTGATCTGATTATGAGTAGTGATTCTTCATGCATTAAGAATCTGCAGATAAAGGAACCACTACGTGGCAGTGATCACGTTGTGTTGAAGTGGGATTTACTCAAAGAGGTAACTACCATCAGGGGTAAACGGAAGGGTTTTTGCTTTCGTAAAGGCGACTATGATGGTCTGAGACAATATTTAAAATCTATACAGTGGAAATAACTGATGATGTCACCAACAGCAAATTCAAAATGGAAAACATTCAAACACCTTATCTTGGATGCTACTAGGCTTTACATACCAACTAAGAAATATTGTTCAAGGTTTAGGCTTAAATTGATATCAGATGAACTAATGAGACATGTGGCAGAGAAGAAAAATACATGGTTTACCTATAAATTCATGGGTGACATGGAAGCCTATGATAGATATAAGCTGGACTGTAACCATGTCACAAAGGAGAATAGGCAGGCAAAGGCAGATTACGAGAAATCCTTGGCAAAGGATGCAAAGAAAAACAGAAAAGAGTTCTTTACCTATAAAATCTCTAGAAGGAAAGGGATGAATCAGATTGGTCCACTTGGATATTGATTGGAGGATCCTGCTCAGATAGCACACAAACTAAATGAGTATTTTGCATCTCCATTCACACATTAAGAGTTATTCAGGAAAGGGAATACCAGAGGCGAAGTAAACTCTGGCAATGAGCTTGATGATTTTGTAATGAATGAGAAGAAAGTGGGGAAGACATTGTTGAGGATAAACATGAAAAAGGCACTCGGGATGGATGGGATCTATCCAGTTATATTAAAGAAGGCAGCAAAGGAAGCAAGCAAACCCTTAGCCATAATAGGAGATGTGCAAATGTGACCCCAATTTACAAAGGAAAATCAAAGGCTGACACAAATAATTATAGCCCTGTAAGTTTACAAGAAAGCCTATGGCTTGTGCTGCACCAGCCAAAAAAAACCGAATAGAACAATGATAAAAAAATAAATTAATTTAAAAAAATTTAAAAAATATATAAAAATATATAAATATTAATAATTAATAATAGAAAAGAAAATAAAACCTATCATCCTATGCGCTTCCCCTACCGAAAGGTACTATCCAGATGACCTTTTAATTTCCCCAAACTGTCAGCCTGTACCACCCATGTAGGCAACTTATTCTAATAATTTATAACTCGCTGGCTATAATAAAAACTTTCTGCAGTCCGATCTAAACATTTCGCCCCGTAACTTGAATTTATGTCCCCTCCTTTGCATCATTTATAATTTTAAAATTTTTTTCATCCTCATTCATTTTACTGATGCCTCTCAGAGCCTTAAACAACTCAGTCAAACTCCTTTAAGGTGTCTAGTTTCCAAACTCTGCAATGTACATATTCAAAGTCTTTCGTCATAAGGACGCCCTTTTGCCGATCTCACAAGGCAAGTGACCCGTCTTTGCACCCTTTCAACAAGGCTCGATGTCTTTCGTTAGGTGTGGTCTCCATACTTGAACACAGTATTCCAAGTGTGGTCTAAAAAAAGCCTTATATAATGGGATTATCACGTCCCTCTCTCTACTTGCAAAAGTTCGATATATAATCGATAGGACACAATGAGCCTCCCTTGCAACCTTTTTACAATGCTCAGTGAATTTCATGTCTGACTGTATTGTTACGCCCAAATCCCTTTCCTCCAGTACTGGGTTTAGCTGAACTTCACCAAGTGAATAAGTTGTTTTGGGATTACTATTTCTCAGGTATAATACCTTACACTTTGTTGGATTAAAGCATAGCTGCATTTTTTTCTGACCATTTCTGTCTATCTAGGTCTGTCTGAAGAAACTCAGCTTGACAATGATCATTAATTACTCTACCAATTTTAACATCATCTGCAAATTTAGACGCCACGCCCTCTATCCCTTAATCGATGTCGTTTATGAAAATAAAAAAAAACAACAGTAGTCCTAATACTGATCCTTGGGGAACCCACTTCTTACATCAACCCAATCTGCTGAATAGCCATTTATCACTACCCTCTGCCTTCTGCCCTGAAGCCATCCTTCTATCCATCTAAGGATTTTCCCAGTGATTCCAACCTGTTCCAGCTTATAAAGCAACCGCTCATTTGGGACTGAGTCAAAAGCTTTTCTGAAATCTAAATAAACAATATCGAAATTATTCCTTAAATCCAACTCGTGAGTGACCCTTTCAAAATAGCGAACCAGATTTGTTAAACATGATTTTCTCTTAAAAACCATCTGAGTATTCGTGTGAATTTCAATTCGATCCAAATGATCCTGAAATGCACACTTGATCATTGCCTCCATGAATTTAACTACCAGTGAAGTCAGACTGACAGCTCGATAAATTCCCACTTCACTCTTAGAGCCACCCTTATGTATGAGAGATACATTCGCACCTTTCCAATCGAACGGAATCTCCACAGAGTCTAGTGATGCTCACATAATTAGCCTCAATGGTTCAGTGCTCTCACTTGTGGTCTTGGCGCATTATAGCCTTAGTAGCTAATGCGCCAATAAAACCAAAACAAACAAACAAACAAGCTCTCACTGGCCGCCTCCCTTAAGATTATAGGGTATATTCCATCAACGCCAGGAGCCTTACTGGCCTGTAGGCTCAAAGGTTTTTTCATTAAATAATCTAGCGAAATTTCAATATCATTAATTACATATATTTCAACTTCGCTCCAACAATTTTCCATTGCTACAAAAGGTTTTCGTTTGTAAATATCGATGCAAAATAACTGTTGAATTCATCTGCAATGGCAGCTGGTGTATTTAATACTCTCCCCTTAACCGTATGCAAAGGTCTGATCTGGTTTGTCCTGCTCTTCTTGGCATTTATATATGTGAAGAATTCCTTATCCCCCCTTCTTTACTCTGTTTTGCTAGCGATTTAGTATAGGGTTCGATAGAAAGCCATTCATTGTACCGTAAGCAAAACTTAGACATGCCTTTCGGTTTACAATTTTTAATAGGAATTTAACCGTATCAAATATTATTTCACAGTATAAATTATAATTAATTAATTAATTAATTAATTAATGGTAAATGGAATAGGGACACTGCTAAATTTAAGCAGAAAGAACCGATCGCCCATAATGGATATATAAGCGGGCAGTATAAACGTAGGTAGATAATTTCAAAGTCCTAACGGAACTGAAATTGTAATTACGGAGAACAAAGAAGAGAAAAATCATATTAACAAGTAATCCCATGTACTTAATGCTGTATATCCCATCATTTTCCTGACTTCTTGTGGGGCCACAAGAAGTCAGGCCCGCTGAAATCAAAGGGAAAATAGCTGAGCCACTGAAATCAAAGGGAAAACAGCAAGGAATACAGCCTCTGTTTCTGACATGAAATGTAAGCAGCATGCGGTACACTGGAAAAGCCAGTATTGAAGAGAAGCGTTGAAACTTTCAATTTCAGTCACTAATTATAGCCCATCGGTAAACTCCTATACGTAAACATACACATATTACGCACACCTTACAGAGCGAAGACCCATTAAATGCTTCCAGCATCTGTGATAACAGCCTCCCATTCCAATTCTTTAGAAAACCTCAAATTCAACAAACATAACAATAGTCTTTGCCTTACCTGCACATATATGCACTGCGAACATATTACCAGCAATAGTAATGATCAATTTCTAAAAGTATAGCATTGTGGTATACCTTATCATTTGCCATCCTTGTGCAATATAAAATATGCTGGCCAAACCAGCAACAAACTGCACCTAAGGCTTAATCTTCCTAGATCTGATATCAAAACTATAATAACAAGAAAACCAATGGTGAACAGGAAACTGAACACAAGTATTAATAACCACATCTCTATCTTAGCCCATATACCTCACTCTGTTTTAAGAAACTGACAGGAAGAAGTATTTAGGATGAAGCTGAAGACACTCTATCCTTATGGCCTCAATAACAAATTTAGTTATAGTATCATTACCAACTGTATAGAACTGTATTTAGGACAAATTTAATATGGTTACATGTATAAGCAAGGCAAGATGCAACAAAAAGCAAACTTAGAAGCAATGATAATTTAAACAGTCACAAGCTTGGCAGTTTTGTGCAGAATATATTCGAATGGAATAATAATGACATAGAGGTACAACAGATACATAATCTGCTATTCATTACTAAATAAAAATTTATACAGTGCTTCTCAAAGCACTGTATAAATTTATCTACAGTTATGAATTGAAATCTGAACACTGTTAAGTGTTATTAATAAATTTAAGCTGAAATCAGTAAACTATTATATTACTAAGCAACATTCTACCATAGTACTAAAATTTCATAATTCCACCTTACCTGCATCAATATAAACCATTGCATTAATTCACATGAAGTTCTCCTTCCAGTCAATTTCCAAAATATAAAATCAAAGCCAGATACAGGTAGACAAAACCATTTGGCCTTCTGGCCTTCAATTTCAAATCCCTTGCTGTCAATATGGATATAGCCTGCGCAGGTAACAGGGGTATCGTCACCATACGGGTGGATGGTGACGATTCCACAGACCGGGTGGAAAATGCCCGGAATCGAATCCCGTTGATGACTTGAAGAATTTTATTGGGCTTTTTTCACTCTGTGGTTGAGTTAGTCGGTCTCAAGCATAGATATCAAGTTTTTTTACCCAAAAACTGCTGTTTTTTTGTTCAACAAACAGGCAAATCAACCAGAGAACACACACAATTTATAGTCAAAATAAATAAGGGTAGATCTAATCATTTACAGGGGACCTTAATATCATAATTTATTTTATTTTTGCCAATATGGATATAGAAGAACCAGACATACAGACATGCATTTGCCACAAGGCTAAATTACAGTCTTATTTTAATTCCCACTATGGGCATATAATAACCGGTAATCTGGAGATAATACTCTACCAGGAACTGAGAAATGTTCTTTCTTATGGTTACAAATTCAGGTTGTATACAAACACCAGCCTAACCACATTCAAAAATATTCAAAAACAAGAGTATCATGACTTCCTCAACTACTGCTTCATGTTCGCCTAAAAAAACAACACTCGTATAGAATATTTCTGCACATGGATAAATTACACAACCGATATGGTTGTATAATGATTTATTTGTATTGTGGGGTTGGTGCCTGATTTGCTGTGTAAATGTTGGAAAATACAAAAAGCATTAGTAAGGATTCAGCACATAGACACAATTGCAATTAGGAAGCCTTGGATTAGAGAAACCACTTTTAAACTAATTGAACAGAGAAGACTGCAAAAGCCCATGGTGTTCAAGTAAAGGAAGAGTACCAGGAATTACACAAAGTCATCAAGCGCTGTTTAAGCCAGGTCAAACAGGATTATATCAATCGAAAGTGTAAATAAATCGAATACCACAACAAACGAAATGACACTAAAAAGATGACTGATGCAATTAAGACCTTAAGACAAAAGCTTCGACTAAAACTTAATGTAATGACGCCAAAGGGGAAATTTTAACAGAGGAGAACACAATCAAAGGAAGATGGAAAGAATACTGTTAGCAGCTCTTCTGAGTTCTGCTGGCACTAATGATCTGCTACCCACTTTTCAAGAGTGTGATCATGAACGAGTTCCTCCTAAGGAAGAAGTCGAAAAAACCATCAGAGACCTTGTGTGTGGCGTCACCTGGAATTGATGAAATCCCAGCGTAATTGATTAAAGCTACAGGTGGGAAGGGCGCGGGTGTTTCCTTAAAATCATTGTAAAAAGTTAAGAAATGGGACAGTGGCCATGAGATTGGAAGAAATCAATTTTCATCCCCTTAACAAAATATCTGAATATTTGCTCAAATTACAGGACTATTAGCCTAATTTCCCACGCTGGCAAGATTCTTCTTAAAATTACAAACAGAATCTCAAGAAAACTTGTAGAAGTGCCAGAACAGCAAGCAGATTTCAGAAGGGGGGTAGATGAACCAGAAATCATATCTTAAGTCTACGACTGATTATTAAAAAATGCAAAGAATTCAATGTTCCAGTCGTTTTGTGTTTTATAGATTATGCAAAAGCATTTGAATGTGTTCAACATGAAAAACGATGACTATTATGGAATTCCCAATCCACTTAATTCAGCTGATTAAGAGTACCAGGAACAGGAAGGAACTGTCAGAACAAACATGGGAAACACTGACTTTTTCACAATAGTTAACGGTGTCAAGCAGGGCTGTATTTTGTCACCTTTTTAATCTTTATGCTGAATATATCATGCATGAAGCTTTGGAAGATTTAGAGACTAGCATCAAAATTGGAGAACTGAAGATAAACGATCTTCGTTATGCAGATGATACTGGGATAATTTGTATTTCTAAGGATCATCTTAAAGAAACATTGAGGAGAGTATGTGAAGCAAGTAAGAAATTGTTTCTGAATGTGTGTAAAACTGAAATTATGGTGATTGGTGATAATCTCAGTTCCAGTAAAGTGAAAGTTAATGGGCAAGAAGTTCATGAATTTGATTATTCAGGGTCAACAATAAATAAAAATAGTGACTGCTCATATAATGTAAAGAGACGGCTGGAAATGGCTAAGACTTTGGTCGCTGATCTGATAAAATTATGGAGAGATGATGATTTCTCAATAAAGACAAAACCAAGAATCATTTATTCCATAATTTTTCCAGTTGCCACTTACGGATATGGAGGATGGAATCTGAAAAGAGTTGATTGGAAGAAAATTGAGGCATTTGACAAGTTGTACTACAGGAGAAAATTCCGTATTTCTTACTTAGATTGAAGAACAAATGAGGGGTTACTGAATAAAATTGGCAGACCTAAAATTCTTCTTCTTCATAGCATCAACAAAAGAAAACCCAAGTTTTGGTCATATATATAGTAAGAAGGGAGTACTTTCTGTTAAAGAAGATTGTTGTTGTTATTTGGTTTTAGGAGCATTAGCAACTAAGGCCATATTGCACTAGGGATATGTGGTGGTCATTCCCTGACCTTTGTGTATCCTCCGTATTTGGTGGTCACGGGCTTGGTTCCCAGTCTAATCAAGAAGCATGTCCAGGGCACTGCTGTTCCTGACTACGGAGGCACCAAGTTGAAGAATATAATGGAAGAAAAAAATACAGGGGAAGTGGTGCAGAGGAAGACCTGCAACTAAGTGGAAGGATGGGATCAGTGAACTTCTGGACATGACACTTTGCGATGCTCATATAGCACATGATCGATGCAGTTTGGGGAATTTGTTGTTGGCCACAACAGCTTTTCAGAGAGCGATGGCACTGGAAGAAGGGGTGGAGGTGGCAATGAACATGTAGCAATTTTCCTGCATATGTCTATTTCCTGTATATCTGCGTTTTGAGTTTGTTATTGGATTTATTATTTGCTTGTTATCGGATTTTAAATCTGACCATATATAAATCCGATAACAAATTCAAAACGCAGACATACGGGGAAATTCCTACATTTTCATTCCCACCACCCACACAACACAAAAAAATCCGTATGATACAACCAAATGCACAATGTGATCAAATACAATCATTCACAGGAAAATTTGACTACAGAATAACTATACCTAACAAAACTTTTATAGCTAGAAAATCCCCAATTATCTTATCTTGGCCTGCAGTACTAGATGGCTGCAGGGAGTTAACAGCATATATCAGTTGCTGTCTTGGGATGCGAATTATGGAAAGGTCGTCAGTAGGAGCAAATTGAGCATTTTGGAGAGGAATTTCATCAGAAGCGGAATTGGCTTTGGATCTTGAAATGTATTCCATCCAGTTAATTAGAACGGACAGAAGATAATAAGAAGTAATTAATGCTGCACATTCTATGATTTCAGTGCCTTTATCTCGGGCAAGCCACCAAAATCAAAGGAAAAAACGGCAAGTAAATTCTGTGTATAAATAAAAAATGAAAATTATGAAATCATAAAACTACGAATACACTCGAGTCAGGATTTAACCTTAACATTTTACAGATAAGTGCATAGTCGGGTAAAGATGTTGCAATTCAACTTAATAAAGTGGCAGAGGAGAAGGACCATAATTGTGTTGCTCATTACGAGGAAACCAAACTAAGGCAAGTAAGGTTAAGGAAGTCTACTATATTCAAAAGAATAAATTCTTATTTGTATTAATACTAACTAAACTAGATTAAAAACATTCATACATTTGTTGTTATAAGAGGTGCTTCGTCCTCAAAAACGCACGTTATGCCTAAAGTTACACGGAAATATGTGAGGTTACATTGCCATTTCTTTGCATAAGACACTACTGAACTGTAATGCTTGCGCTTCGCCAGAACTGCACCACCTGCCATGGTTGTTATTACAATTTACCAATGGCAAAGTCAGATCCAATGCCATAATAAAACCAATTTCCTCCGGATCATATATATCATTTTGCATCACAATATATCATCATCCAGATGATATGCATCACCTTTTCACAGACCATGTAAAATATTTGAAAGTAAAAGTTAAGCCTGTATATGCCAAGCGCTGGAGGCTCGTCAGGATCAAGTGGGGAATAAAGGGGCGTGCCCTCAATACGTTATACGAATGTGTCTTTGTACGCAGTCGGATGTATGCTTCTGGACCTTGGTTTGAACTCATTTCACGGTGATAATAAAAAAGCATCTATTTTCAGTTCAGAGGTTCACTGATCTAGGCGTGACAAGAGTTTGCCATGCAGTGGTAACAGATATTTTACGGGTAATTTCGGGTACATTACCTACCGACTTATAAGTAATATGATCCTAGTTCAGATATTGACTGAAAAGAGGCATTTTGGGCCTCCGTAATGCTATGTGCTCCGTGGTAGGGGCTGCATTCAATTTCCATCAGTGCCATCAGAGAATAAAAGACAAACTCGTGAATCTGGCAAGACAGATGAAAATTTTCTGACAATAGCAGAGAGTCGCTTGTATCTCTGTCCCCTGTCTGGACAGTAAATTTTAAATCGCGGTTCTGGCTTCAGTTATGTTTGAATGCTTGCTTTCTTCTCACGGGGCATGGCTTGAATCAATTTGGTTTGGTTTCCTCTGGTTGTGTAGCACACACTTCTTAGCATTAGCATTAGCATTAGTAGAGGCATTTGATGCTAGCATTAGTAGAGGCATTTGATGCAAGCTTATGCAGCATCAGCCAAAAAAAAAAAAAAAACCCACTTCCACTTCACCCCTCTGTTCGTTCAAAATACTTGTCCGGCTGAGCCTTAAACTTATTTAGGCTATCAACCTCCATCACAAGGGATGGAAGTCTGTTCCACCAACCAACTATCCGCTGACTAAAGGCAAATTTCCGCACGTCTATCCTACATCTGTCTTTCCTCAATTTGAATTTATGCCCTCTCAGGTGATTTTTCTGAGCTAGAGGAAGAATCCCAACAGCATTGAGCATGCTTAAACCATTCAAGGCTTTATACACCTCTATCAGATCACTTCGCTGGTGCCTAGTCTCCAGACACTGTAATTTGCAAAACTTAAGCCATTCTTCGTAAGAGCACCCGTTTGTTCCATTCACTAATCTTGTTGCCCTTCTCTGTACTCGTTCCAGCAGCTCTACATCCTTCTTGAAATGAGGCCTCCAGACCTGTATACAGTACTCTAGGTGTGGCCTGACCATTGCCTTATACAATGGAATAATCACCTCCTTATCCCTGCTGGAAAAATTCCTGTATATCATTGACAATACACCATGAGCTACTCTTGCAGCCCGTCTGCACTGCTCAGAGAACTTCATATCTGCCTGCACAACCACCCCCAAGTCCCTTTCATTCTCTACCATTGTCAGTGTAGTACCACAGAGTTGATACGTTGCTCTGGGGTTGCAGTTTCCCATGTTCCCTTTACCCCTAAATGTAGTACTTTACATTTGTAATGTTAAACTTCATTTGCCACCTCGAAGCCCATCTGCTCAACCTTTCCAGATCCTGTTGCAGCAGCATAGTGTCAGTAGTATCCTTGACAACCCTGCCAACCTTTGTATCGTCTGTAAACTTGGATATTAAGCTTGATATACCATCATCAATATCATTTATAAATACAGAAAACAATAATGGACCCAACACTGAGCCCTGAGGGACTCCACTAATAACATTAGTCCACGATGAGCAGTGTCCATTGATTACCACTCTCTGTCTTCTCCCCCTCAACCACCGCTTTATCCATAGCAGCAATTTGCCTCCAATGTCACACTGCTCCAATTTGTGTAGCAGTCTTCCATGCGCAACAGTATCAGAAGCCTTTCTAAGATCCAAGTATATAATATCAAAGTTATGCCCTGCATCCAGTTCTTTTGTGACTGCATCATAGTATCCAATCAATTTGGTCAAGCAAGACTTCCCCTTAACAAAACCATGCTGTGTCTGAGCTATAACTGAAGTCTTGTCTAAATGATCCTGCAGTGCTTCTTTAACCAGTGCCTCCATTAATTTTCCTGGAACAGAAGTTAAGCTCACAGGTCTATAATTACTTGTGTCAGCCTTTGATCCTCCTTTGTGAATTGGGGTCACATTTGCATATTTCCAGTTTATGGGTACCTCCCCTGAGTCCAAGGAAGCTCTCATAATTATGGCTAATGGTTTGCTTACTTCCTTTGCTGCCTCCTTTAATATAACTGGATAGTTCCCACCCACCCCGGGTGCCTTTCTTGTGTTTATCTTCAACAGTTTCTCCTCCACATTACTCCCAGTTATTTCAAGATTCTGTAGCTTACTGCTAGAGTTGAATACACCTCTGCCATTCCCCTTGCTGAATAACTCCTCATGTATGAATGTCGATGCAAAATATTCATTTAGTTTGTTAGCTACCTGAGCAGGATCATCAACAGTTGACCCATCAATATCAAGGGGACCAATCTGATTCATCGCCTTCCTTCTAGAGTTTACATAAGTAAAGAACTCTTTGCTGTTTTTCTTTGCATCCCTTGCCAAGGATTTCTCGTAATCTGCCTTCGCCTGCCTAACCTCCTTTGTAACTTGGTTGCATATCAACTTGTATCTATCATAGGCTTCTGTGTCAAGTGTTAATTTGTAAGTATCCCATGCATTTTTCTTCTCTGCCATATGCCTCATTAGTTCATCTGACATCCATTTTGGCCTAAACCTTGAACAATATTTCTTAGTTGGTATGTAAAGCCTAGTAGCTTCCAAGATAAGTTCTTTGAATGCTTCCCATTTTGAATTTGCTGTTGGTAACATCATCAGTTGGTCCCACTGTATAGAATTTAAATACTGTCTCAGTCCATCGTAGTCGCCTCTACAGAAGCAATAACCCTTCCCTTTACCCCTAATGGTAGTTACCTCTTTGAGTAAATCCCACTTCAGCACACTGTGATCACTGCCACCTAGTGGTTCATTTATCTGCAGATTCTTAATGCATGAAGAATCACTGCTGATAATCAAATCAAGAGCCTCCCGAATATGCTGATGTAGAAAACAATCATCCAATAAATCCACAAAAGCCCTGCTAGTGCGTGAGTGACCAGCTCCCACATTCCAGTCAATTTCTGGGAAATTAAAATCTCCCATTAGAATCCCACTGTATTTTCCTGTACAGTTTCTTATTATACTCATCAGAGTCATTAGGCCTATAGTACACTCCTACTCTCAATTTTTATCTCCCAATTCTTATGTCACAGCAAACTGACTCAACACTGCACTGTCCGGCGATGTCGACTGGCTTCACTTCCTTGGTTTTTATGTGTTTCTTAACTAATAGCATAACCCCTTCCCCCTTCCTATCCTGTCTACCCTTTCTGTAGACGTTGTACTCCCCAAATTGCAGTTCTGCATCCCTTATATCTGTGTGACACCACGTCTCTGATATCCCAACAATATCTGCCTTTGATGTTTTGAGCAATACCTCAAATTCATCAAATTTATTTACTAAACTCCTAGCATTGGTGTACACGCAAGTATACCTGCACCTGTTTCTATTCTTAGATACCCTAACACAACCCATGTGTTTACTTGTACCGCAATGGCCCCCAAGCAGTCTCTGAAATACCATGCATCTTGTTTTTCAGGCTTCTGCTCATTCTAATAGAAGCAGTGCAAGAATCTCTTTCACTTCTGCCAGTGGCTACTCTCAATCTATTGGTCTTTGTCTCCCCCCAAGCTAGCAGTTTTCCGACCCACCTAACACTGCCTCGATTGCTTCAGCAAATATTCTTCCACCCTTTCTATTTAAGTGTATCCCTTCCCTGTAGAAGCAATCTCTCCTGTTAACAAGTACAGTCCAGGCTGAAAAAAATTCTACCCCTCGAGCCTTGCACAATCTTTCCAGGGCCGAATTGATCGACAAGGCTCTCATCATATACTCCCTTCTATCGTGTCTGGGCAGAATTGCAGACACTTTTAAATTCATCCCTAATTCTCGGCTTTTGTTCAATAGTGACCTGTACTTGTTAAGTAATTCTGCCGGTCTCCTACTCTTAATATTATTAGTGCCAACATGTACAACTATATCACCTTTTGTGCCCTTAAAAGATGATATTCGCTCTACAACGTCATCAACCTTTGCCCCTGGCAGACATACCCTGGTCCGGTTCCACCTATCTTTTTTACAAAGCATGTTCCCCGTTTCCCTGACAATAGAGTCACCAACTAGTTCCTTCGGGCCCAGCGCATTCTGCCTTGGGGGTTGCTTCTGTGTCACACGATGCCCAAGTGCAAGCTCTGGCGTTGATGTGGGCAGCTGAGAGCTTGATGGACCCCTCAATTTAATTTCTTCGAGGGCATCCACCCTGTCCTTCAAGCTCTCATATAGGCCCACAAGAATGCCGAGTTGTTGCCTGATATCGATACACTCCTTGCATCGCGCACACACAAAGACATCCCTCATGGCAGTATCAGCTCCCGTACCCGATTACTCTGCAATATTGTTGTTTACATCTTGATTAGACGAGGGTTCAAGCCCGTGACCACCAAATTCAGAGGATACGGAAAGGTCAGGGAATGACCACCGCATATCTCCAGAGCAATATGGCCTTAGTTGCTAATGCTCCTAAAAACCAAATAACAACAGCAACAACCTCTGGTTGTGAGTGTGGAGCAGTGGAACCCTCAACTGCTATAATCATTTGAATATTAGATTAGATAGAGGTACATTTGTATTAAATGATTGTCCTCTTCCAGAACTCTTTTTAGATTAAAGAGTTTATAAATAAGGTTTTTAAAGGAAGAGCCAGATTTCTATCTACACACAGCATACCTCCACGAGCGTCTGGATGGAAACAACGATCTGCACAGTGGTATGCACTGTTCATCTCCTTCAATCAAAACTGATGTGGCTCTTCTTTTATAGGTTATGCTACATATTTCTTTGGTTTTATTGAAAATTTTAATATTGTTGTTTACATTATTATATAATTATTCAAAATTTAATAATTGTCAATATAATTCATTCTACTGGATGAATGAAATATAAATACAGTAAACCACCGGTATCTGTATTCGCGGTTTCGCGTATTCGTGGTCGCTGATTTAATATAAAATGAAACCTAAAAAATGTGAATTTTAAAGCGCCGTGAACATTTTCCGCCGTAAAAAAACATTGGCGTGGCTAAAATTATCTTTCCCGGTTAAAACAGCGCCCAGTGGGTGGGTGGAGAGGGATGACAAAATCGCGAGCGTGGATGTTTCTCGCTAATCCTTGTTCAGTATGTGTTATGCGATTGTCATGGAAGGTTTCATCGTTTGCTTTTAATTTATATGCTTATAAATTAAATAAATTTGTCAATTTATAAATTGATATGCTTACAAAAGTGATAAAACTACTGTTTTGCAGTGTACAACAGACTTTTTCGAGTGTTAACGGAAGAAAGTGACCTTATTGTGGTAAGTTCTTTCTAATCAGTACAAAAATATGGCTAAGAATAACAAGGGAAATGTGAAAAGATCAAAGAAGGTGACGACATTAGCGAATAAAATTGAGTTATTAGACAAAATTTCTAATGGTGGAAGTGTTTCCTTAGTGGCAAAACATTATAAAATCAATGTCAACAGTACGATCAATCAAGAAATCGGAAGAAAAAATCCGACGTAGTGTCCGTGAAAACGCACTAATTGTTTCAAAATTTTGCTCTGTAACTCGTGATGTTAAATTAGAAAAAATGGAAAAAGCTTTAAATCTGTGGATAGAAGACGGAACTCAAAATAAAATTCCGTTAAGTTCACTCATCATTCATGAAAAGGCAAAACTCCTTTATCAACACTTTAGACAAACTGGTGATAGCACTGGCGGGATAAGTTTTTTAGCTAGCAAAGGCGCTGGCTTGAAAGATTTGTTTCAAATTTCTAATAAATATTACATTTAATATTAAATTGTTTCTTATTTTCATTTCGATGCCATGTGCCTGCATAGTCATATTATACTACCGTGGATGCTTATGCCTTGTGCTGACGTGAGTTCATAGTGCTCTTGGATTATGCATTTATTAAGTGTTCTAAACCACCCCCCAACGTGTCAAATCATGTCCCAGAAAATAGATGTTCTGGTGAGTTGACAGATACCTTTTTTGTCTCAATCAGAGAGAGCAGGATGATATATTAAACGATTAAAAATTCAGTGTTTTTAGCGTTAAAAATTCTCTGTGGTATAATGGAAAAATGGCTGCCACTTACCATTAGGTGTTCTCTTTGATTGATAATTTATTTGGCTGTGACTTTTGACCCCTAAATTGGGGTGGTCAGGAGTCTACAAACTGTTTTTTGGTACATCAGGGAGGCTGATGGAGGCTTGGGGATTATGTATATTTATTTTTCATGCCTATAGCCAGCCTTAAAAAAGAAAGAAATATGTTTTGGAAAATTCCATCAAGAAATTTATTAGTAGTTGTTTTGCTTTCTAGCTGCCATCTTGTCTTCTCCATTAAGCTGACCAATGGTAAGTGACTGTATAATTTTTGGAGGGAAACTGTAATATAGGAAGCTGCCATCTTGAATTTTAATGGATGCCTACACTGGAGGCAGCCATCTTATCTAACGTTAATGGGAACCTATGGACAAAATAAAAACTCTTCCATTGAAAGTATATACTGCATAACGCTATGGATAAGAAATTAATGTATCTTTAGTTCAAAATAATGGTGTCACCTTATATTAGTTTGAGTGAAAATGTGTATTTAGTTATCCAAAAGAGTAGGGTAACTGGTTTTTATTGATGATATTGCATAAGTCATGTACCAAAGAGTGGGGGTGCTTACTGTTTGTATCCTAGAGTGACTGTTTGATATTTTGGGCTAATTTGGGCTATTATTTACAAATCGATATTGCTCGGCTCCAGGGAGTCCTAGGAACTTGGGACTTGTTTTAAACTACTAGTAGGATACTCGTCTTTCATATACTGTGGAAATTAGCGCCACCTACCGGCTAGTTTCGAAGATCGTAAATATCTCCAAAAATCTTGAGTAAAACACTTATTTTTCTGGCTGGTACCATAGTAGACAGAGTTTTCTACTATTATACCAAAGCTCGTTCTGATTGGACCATTTGATGAGAAGTTATAGCCAATCAAAATGTAACAGCTTTTCATCCAGCCAATTTTAACATATTTTAAGGAAAGTTTCTTTTGTCCATAACTTTCCACCTAATTGTTGAAATTTCCACCTAATTTCTTCACCAAATTTAAAACCTAGTCTCTTTTCGATCTGTATTTTCTGATGACACTGCCACCTCGTGGCCATTTTTTGAAACTCAGAATTTAATAGCTTCCTTGAATTCAACCTTTAAAATATATAACTTTGTGCCCTGCAGAGAGTGCCAACACTATTTTAATTAAATTCTGGTCAACTTGATACACATGATGAAGTCAGCAAAAAATAAATCAACGCTAAAACTTTCTTCTAAGTCTACTCCAAAAACAAAAAGAAGCAAGTTACCCTCTTCCTCGGAAGAGACTTCTTCTATTGATGAAGGAACTGTGGGTACTGAGTTACCACCACCTACAAATAAAACTTTTGCTTCATCGTGGAGTATACAACCAACTGTAAATGTGACACATCTGAATAAAACACCTGTTCCTCCAACTAACATTTCTCAATCTTCTGACGAGGAGTGTCCTACTGATCCTAATGATACTGGTCAAATTAATCCAGTTGATTCTAATGTAAATGTAAACATTGTAAATAATGAAAGCTATATTGTAAATAAATTGGATGATCTAAATGATTCATCCTGTCATAATGCCCTAGATGCTTTCCAATCTTTGAGGAAGCAATTTATTAATACATGCAAAGTTGAGCGTGTGATTACTCCACAGTTAGTCCTCGATTTAATGGACTTGTGGAGTGATCTTGAGAGTATAGCTACAAATGCTGTCCATGAAAATAAAAGATTACAAACAATTATTGATTTTAAGAACTTGTCTTCTTCCACCCCTGTTGCAACTTTTGCTAATGTTGCCACAGCTAATGCAGGCAAAAAGACAGATCTAGAACTGGCCCCTCCTGGGTCGCAGGATAAACATGTATTATTAATCAAACCTAATGTTGATTGCAAGTTGCAATCCAGTGATGATGTTAACAAGGCTTTAATAACTAACTTAAAAACAGATTTGAAACACATTAAAATTAAATCAATCCGTCAAATTCGTGACAGAGGTGTGGCCGTAGAGGCAGCTACAAGTAAGGACTTAGACAAAATTAAATGTTGTTCTAAGATAGCTGAATTGAACCTACAGGTTGATTCACCAAAGAAAATCAACCCAACGTTAATTGTCTATGATTCCAAAGGACTATACTGAACAAGAATTTTTATCTGATTTATTTGATAAAAATTGTCATGAATCAAATATTACCCTTGATGAATTTAACAAAAATGTGAAAGTTAGGTTTAAAATGCATACAAAAAGTAAAAACTCCTTACACTGGGTTATTGCGGTTTCTCCGAAACTAAGATTATACTTTCTGAATATGGGTAAACGAGTCTTTCTTGGATGGTCTGTCCATTCGTTAAAAGATTTTTTAATTGCTCAACGTTGGTCTAAGTGCCTGCAATATGGGCATTCCCAGAAATTTTGTAGGCAGTCTCAGCCTACTTGTGGTCATTGCGGTAAGACTGGCCATCAACAAAATTCTTGTCCCAATACTGATGCCCCAACTTCTTGTCCTAACTGCCTCCGAAGAAAACGGGTGGCTTCTCTCTTTTAGAGATCCCTCTTGTCCTGACTTTTTAAGAGCTCAGGAAATCACAAAGCAGAAAACGAATTACTTTCACCCCCCTCACCAATAATTCTTGTCTTGCTCCAATAAAGTTCTGTCAGTTGAACTGTCAACGTTCTTCTTCAGTTCATTCAGATATAACAAAACTTTCAGTTGATAAAGGCTTTGACATTTTGGCTCTCCAGGAGCTTTATTCTTACAAGGGTCTGGTGAAGGGTCTTCCTTTTTCTTATAGATTGGTGCAATCGGATCCAACTGTTGATGGTCACAGAGGCAATGCTGTTGCCAGGGTATGGGCTGCTCTGGCAATTGCCAATCCTTCTTTTACAGTTACAAGAATTAATAGCTTATGTTCTGTTTATGCTGTAACAGCTTGCATTGAGGGCAATTTTGGACAATTATATGTCACGTCAATCTATATGAGGTTTTTTTTTTTTTGATTTGGTAGTTATTGGCGCATCGGCTTCTGTGGCCATATTGCACCTCCCAAGGTTTTTGCAGTACTTTGATCCAAGCCCGAGGCGGGAATCGAACCCGCGACCTTTGGGTTGCCGGGCAGGTACTTAACCCACTCGGCTAGCCCGGTCGGCCTATATGAGGTGCTCTGGAATTGACACTTCAATTGAACCTTTTGTTAATTTCTTAGAAACTATAATTAATACTCTAGATGGTAAAAATCTAATAATCCTAACTGATGCAAACACATCTTCAACACTCTGGCATAGCCGACTACAGATGTCAGAGGTGAGCTGTTGGAAGAACTTATTATCTCCAAAAACTTGGTTGTCTGTAACACACCTGGTCGTCCCCCAACTTTTTCTTCTGCTTCAGGTTCTTCGTACATTGATATCACGTTAACTTCTCGCACTTTAAATAACTACATCTTTGACTGGCAAGTACATCCCTCGTGGGCTTCTAGTGACCATGCGGTTATAACTTTCTCTCTAGCTCTTCAAAATTATTCTTTGCACTCCAGAACTTCATATAGCCTTCCTAGGTTTCAAACAAAAATATCTGACTGGTCTAAATTCGACAATCTGGTCAAGGAAACTTTTAATTTGGAAATTTGTGATCAACTTCTTTCTCTTCCTCCAGAGGAATATCTTTCTCAATTTCTATTGCATTGTCATTCCATTTGTAATCTTTCATTTAAAAGGAAAAACCGTAAACCTGACTTTGTCCCCTAGTGGACTCCGGCCCTTACAGATCTACGTTCTGCTCTTTACTCTTCAAGGAAAAAATTACGGCGTGCTAGAAGAATCAGATCGTCGGAAATTGAAATTAACAGACTAAATGAAATTTATCGGAGTTGTCGAAAGCAATACTTTCAAAGAATTTACAAAGAAAAGCATCTAGCTTGGCATCGATTTGTTGAATCCTCTCTTAGTTCCAATCCTTGGGGCTTGGTATATAAAATAATATTTGAGAAAATACATCCAGGCGAAATTACTTCCTGTATTCTTGGTTCTAACAACACCGATACATTAAATTGGACGGACTCTATAAACTCCTTGTTAGATGGTATCATCTCGCAGAATATCTCCTCTTCTGAAGGCCCTTCCCAGACCGCTCTTCGGATAGAACATCTTACCTTATGTTGCTGACTCCTTTGAAGGTTGTTTTACCTCTTGTGAAGTGGAACAAGCCATTAAATCCTTGATTGAAGGCAAATGTCCAGGGTTGGACCTTCTCGAAATTTCAGTTGTCAAAAGACTATGGCTTCTTTGTCCTACTGTTTTGATCAACTTATTCAATTCTTGTTTAAAATTTGGTAAATTGCCCTTGGCATGGAAACAAGCCAATCTTAAAATCTTTCTAAAAAATCCTCTTAAACCTTCAAATGCTCCATCTTCGTATAGACCTATTGCCCTTCTCCCAGTTCTGGGGAAGGCTTTAGAAAAATTAATTGTCTATAGATTTAGAGAATACTATAATTCTAAATCCCTTTCTTCTAACTGTCAATTTGGCTTTACTCCCGGCAGGTCTGCTGTCGATGCCATCAATCTTGTCCTTAAATCTATTTCTTCCTCGGAATTTAATTATGTCCTCGGGCTCTTTGTGGACTTCAAAGGGGCCTTTGACACCTTATGGTGGCAAAGTGTCCTGGCGAGGTTCCGGGAGGCTGAGGTTTCTATTCCACTCTATCGTCTCATATCTGATTATTTTTCTGATCGTAGCCTTGTTGTCTCTAATGGAACTTGTTCTGTGTTGAGACTGGTTACTCGTGGCTGCCCTCAAGGATCCGTTCTTGGCCCTGTGTGCTGGAATGTGGTCCTTGACGGGTGGCTATCCACTTCTCACCCACAAATTACTAAAATTGCTTATGCGGACGACTTGGTCCTTCTCATTAATGGTAACTCTAGATTACCTATTGAGAATCTTGCTTCGGATGTTCTATAAGATTTAAACTCTTGGTGCAAATTGCACAAACTTGAAATTTCAATAGAAAAAACCTGTCAGTTACTGTTTAAGGGACGTTTGGATTCTTCAAGGCCACCCACCATCAAACTACAAAATCAGAGAATTAAAATGGTTGACTCTTATAAATATTTAGGAGTTGTTCTAGATAATAAGTTAAGTTTTATCCCACATATGAAATACCTTCTTAATAAGACTAAAATTCTCACTGGCAAACTTTTAAAAGTTACAAGAAAATCTTGGAAACATAAACCAAAAAACTTATTGTTATATTACAAAACTCTTTTTCTCTCTACTATCTGTTATGCAGCGGGCGCATGGGCCCCAAGTATTTGTAGGGGTTATGTACGTAAAATACTTATGAGATCACAACGTTTTTACCTTCTGGCCACAACAAGAGCTTGTCGTACCATCTCATCTGATGCTTTAAATGTATTAAGTGGAAAAATTCCAATAAATTATGAAATAATTTATTCTTTTTTACAATACCAACGAAAACAACCAGTTCCAGGTAATATAGCACAGTATAGTATTGATCCAAATCTACCTACAAAAGAAGATAATACACGACTCAGGAACCTTTTTCTGGAGAACTGGCAACGGGACTGGGTCAACAGTGACAAAGGGCGTGTCACTATGCTTTTCTTCCCTGAAGTGGAAGAATTTAACAAAAACAATAAGTCTTGGCTTTGTCCAAGCCTATATACTATGTTTCTTCTTTCCGGACATGGCAGTCTAAATTCTAGGCTTTTCTCCTTTAATTTGGCTGCGTCTCCTAATTGTAATTGTGGATCACTGGAGACCATCCAACATATTATATTTGATTGTGCACAATATGTTGATTATAGAATGCAATTTCAATTAATAACTAATGTATATAATCTTTCTGATCTTCCTACTGTAGTAAATTCTTTTGATCTGTTTACTGCTTTTTCACATTTTGCTGAGCGAGCGTTCGCTTGCAGAAAAAGAATTTTAACTTCCTAAAATAATCCATTGTAGTGGGTGGACTACAATATAGATGTATATTGTATTAAATTCGATAATTAATTTGATATAAATACACTGTTTTCATTTTAGTAAATAATAATGTTTATCTTTGCTTCTGATAAGCTTAATACAGCTAATTTTGATGTGGATAACAATAAGACATTGTTATACTATTTCTATTTTATTGTTGATAGAGGTTTTGTCAAAGTGTGACACAACGTTTATCTTCTCAGGACCAGTTGGTTAAATCATACAAAATTCCTAGTTATTACCTAATAGCTTAACTGTAAATTTATTATGAGTTATGTTTGTTTGTGTAAATAGTCTTTCTAAGAAATTTTTCTTTTTACGTTTTAGACTTTATTCTATCTCAAATTCTTCTTCTTTCATTTGGGCCCATTTAGTCCTAGATAGTAGAACCTGGCTGCCTCCTCGTGGCTAGGGATGGGAGTGGAAGGTTGGAGCCTAGTTTGCTCTCAGTCTTCCGCTGCAAAATGCCAGGCGCCGGCTTGAACAACAGAAACAACACATTACATACGCTAATTACAAATCCTTTATTTACATTAATAAAAAGTTTTTTTTTTTTTTTTAATGCCGGCCTTTAGCTCATGCTTAAATTACGGTGGGTATAGGGGACACCCTGGAAGCCACCATTAACTTTCATATACACTTTGAATAGTCATATTGTGAAGGTACGTATAATACATACATAGACAAAATTTTAGACTAGTTTTTCTTATATATTTCATACTTTGGAACGGAACCCTTTTATTACTGTGGGAGCCAGAACTCAGTATTCGCGTTTTCTGTATTCGCTGCATTTCTCAGGAACGTAACCCCTGCTTTTCGCGGGGGTATACTGTATTGTATTTAGATACATATATGATTATATCTTTATTATATTTGCCCATGTTTATTGAGCTTATTTTAAGTTTTGGAATGACCGCCAGATAGGTTATATGCAGGCTAATTCTAGTGGGGGCTTCCACCATATAGCTTCTAGACAGGCTTCAGCTATAGTACTTCCTCTGTATATGATGAGACAGTTATACCGCTGTGACTAGATACAAGCAGGAGATTTTAATGCAAGAGTTGGTGCTCAATCAATAGACAAATGTATAGGATCAGAAGGCAAAAGTGCAGTTAACAATAGTGGAAGATGGTTGATAGACATTTTTTTATAAACTTAAAATTAAAAATACTTTTTTCAGACCAATGAGTATCCACAAATTCACATGGTAAACAAGAACTACAATCTATAATCGATTATATTATCATTAATGAAAATATAAATTACAAAATTAGAAACACTGAGTATTCAGAGGCAGTGAAATTAATGGTGATCACTACCAAGTAGAAAGCACTTTCAAAATAAAAAGAAATTATCTTAATAAAAAGATGAAAATACCAACAAAACTACTAAAAATTAAAAATACATTTGTTGGAAAATGATACCACTTAAGTCCTGTATAAAACTTAATTGAAAAATAAACTCGAATCAAGTTAAAGTGATAATGTTGAGGAAATCTGTTCAAACATGAAAAAATCAATTATGGGAGCTGCTGAAGAAATTCTTGGATAAAATATATATACCTATAAAAATAAATTCTGGCAAAGCACTTGGAATGCATAATTGAAACAAACCATCAATGAGAAAAAAAATACCTATAAACTGTTCTTATATATATACACATCTTACATCTTTGTGTAGATGGAGACCTACATCTGCACAAAATATAAAAGGCTTAGAGCAGAAGTCTGAAAACTAACCAGAAGAATCCGACGAAATGACTGGGATCAATTTGTTAAATTGTTAGAACGTGATATCGTGGGCCCACAGAGAAGACGTTTTAATTTTTTAAGAAATTACAACTAGACACAAATGATCCAATAAAAACCAACTCCATCTCTCAAGCAGAATGGAAGCAATACCATTCCAAACTATGGATTATCCCTGGCACTAGGGAATTGGAAGATGAATCTGTGGTTCTATTGTTATATTTTCTTCAAATCTGAAGAAAATATAACAATGGAAAAACTAGAATTAATATTACAAAAATAAAAAAAAAACTGAAAAAGCCCAGGCATAGACACATAACCTAAAAACACACTATTAAAATTATTTAATATCATATGGCATAAGCAAGAAATAACCAGTGAAACAGGAATAGTAATAAATTTACACAAAGAGGCTTCAGAAATAACCCTAACAACTACATTGGGATAACACTGCTGTCAACTCCTTCAAAAGTATAATCCAATATACCGAAGAATAAACTTAACAATAAACTTAATAACAACTCTTAGAAGAAGAACAATCTGGGTTCAGGAAAGGGAGAAGCATAATAGATGCTTTTCTCATTACAACAAATTTTGGACAAAAGAAGAGAATTCAACCTACCACCATTTCTGCTGTTCATTGATTATGAAAAAGCATATGACACTGTAAAGCAGGAGAAACTTTGGCAGGTTTAACATGAAGAAAATATCTCAACCCAACTCTGGAAAGTGATGCAAAGTCTGCATAAAAAAGTCTGCATAAAGTATTCTAAGGGCCAACTGTCAGCCCCAATTAACACCAACCAGGTCTGATAGTTGTCATAGGAGTCACGCAAAGTCACACAATTGTAGATATTAAAAAATTGGGACTAACACTAAAATTTATGTAATATCTACATCAATAAAATAATTAAAGAATGGAAACAAACAATTAACAACAGAATACAGTTGAACAGGAATAAAATCCAAACTATATCATATGTTGATGATCAAGTTATATTTGCAAAATCCGAAGATGAACTACATATAGCAGCAACTGAAAGGAATAAAATAGGCAAAGAGAAAAAGATAAAAATCTCCACCTCAAAAACAAAATCAATGGGAGTATACGGAAAAAACATAGAGGGTCAATATTGTTATTGGTAACCAATTAATAGCACAAATATTTGATTTCACCTATTTGGGAAATTTAATAACAAATGAAGGGAAAGACAACTAAAGAAAACTACAAAAATATAATGAAATGAACTGAACAATTAAAAGACTGAGAAAAACAAATGGCAACTGAAACAAAATTACGACTGCACAACATCATTTCAAAATCAGCCTTCTACAGCTGTGAGACTTGGTCATAAGAAAGATGCACACAAACTAGAAACAGCACAAATGAAATTTTTAAGACATTATTTGACGAGACCACTAAAGAAATTTAGATATCCGTGAGAAATTAAAAGTAGATAAAATATTAAATTAAATAAAACGAATCAAAAAAATGGTTCAGCCATATCGAAAGAATGAACCCAGACTGGAACCCAAAATTAGCATTTAATTTCGAAGCTACAGGCAAAAGAGATTTGGGGCGACTAAGACAACATCCAATCGCTATAAGGGAACAACTTGGTCTGGCTCAGGCCTTTTAAGACCTAAAGGGCTTTTAAGACCTTAGGCCTTTTAAGACCTTTTAAGATCTTAGGTCTTAAAAGGCCTAAGCCAGACCAAGTTGAAAAAAAAAGTTTAACCCAAACTTGTGAATTTTTTTATTATTTCCCTCGATCGTTCATTTTATTGGCTGGTGATAACGTCCCCCATTTTTAGCATGACTCCAGTTGCTTAATTAGTTATATTTCACCTAAGCCTCCATGTGTCCCTTCAACTACAATTGTTAATATCAATATATAAATAAATATTCTTTATTTTTACATTAATATACAGACTACCATCTATCCAAATTCCTTTGCATTCTTCTGTGGACTTGAAGATATCGAATGTTAGAATATAATTACGTATGCTAGTTTCTTTGACTTGGCAATGTTTTACAAATGAGTGAATGAAAATACGATTTTATATTTTATTTTTCAATAAAATTAAATTTTGTTTTTCTAAAACATGGTTTCTTTTTCTTTGAATTTCCTTTATCGTTGTATGTTCTTCTGTACTATCAAGTTCTACCTATTCATCTATATTAGAAGCATTTATTTTTCTTTTCTGAAAAATATTTTTTGTGGATGCTTTATTTATTAATCTTATGTAGTTAAACTTTGTGTGGATCGTTTCTTCTCTTTCTTCCTGTTCTCTCTTTGTGTTCTTCTGCCCAATCGTGTCTTCCTTCTCTTTGTTCCCTTCCATCTTTTTACATCATTTTCTAATCCTAATTTTTATAATTCTCTTACTTCTTCCAATAATGCTTTCTCTTCTTCAAGTTATCCTTTTTGTTCCTCTTATTCTCCTACTCTTTCTTGTTCTGTTATTTCTGAACGGAATTTATAAGAAAAAATTAGTAGAAAACAAATTGGAAAACAGTTGCTTGGACTGACGGGTGGTGCATGATCTTAATGGTAGGCTCAGAATTTGGTGAAAACAACGTGAATCCATGGACCCATGATGTCTGAAAAGTACCATGTTTGATCTGGAATTGACTCATCAATATTCAATCCATTTTTGTTCATTAGGCTGCTGAATTACAAATATAGATAAGGCATTAAGAGTTGATGGCATCTGTGACCTTGGCAGAATGTAAGCTGCAGCACAGCTGATTCGTTTCGTCTAATTGGCATTATCTCGTAAGTTTGATATTCATGTAATGAAATGAAGAGAGTATTTTTTATTTTATGAAATAGTAATATCTATTTTTTCAACTATCATTTTATCATCTATCTTTTTTCATCTATTTAAATTAACTTAAAAATACTTCTTTACCCGAAATTATATTAAGCCAAGTTAAACTTTGTAAAAGAAGGGTTTATAAATATTTCTATATATCGTCATTATACAGTAGAGCGTCAGTTATCCGAAATAATTGATGTTAGACTTCTTCTGGATAGCCAAGTTTTTCGGAAATAGAAACCGAAAATTTTCCAGATAATTTTATCTGGTAAGGTTAAATAAATTTAGGTAAATTAATTAAATTTAATCCTACCTTATTTCATTTCATCCTAATGTAAAATTAAATCAATTTAATCTTACTTTAGGAAGAAATTAAATAAGATTAATGAAATTTAAAAAATGTTTATCTTTACAAGCTGGTAACTTTCTGGTTGATCATTGCTGTTAATTGTGATTGGCATGGCTAGCCAGCTATGGAAGTTAAGTAAGGTGTATATTGCTGCTTGCAGATTTTTTTAAACGAGTTCCCAATTTAAAAACTATAGTTGTGGGGGATGAACACCCTAAGACTAACCAAAGCAGGCTATACATATGAAGTGGCATCATGCCTCTTCAAAACTCAACTGAATGGACACCACCAGAAGCTTGTAAACTTTAACAAAAAATAATAAACCAACAATCTCAGAAAACAGAAACATCCACCAAGGCATTTTTATACAAAACAGCAAAATTAGAAAGATTTTTAAATGTTCTAAGTTTTTTTGACTGACTGATAACAAGGACAGACAATCTGTGGCCCCAATTGGTTTCTTATTTTAAAACTTCGTGCTGGCATGGCTTTTGGCATGTCTGACACCCCAAAATTATAAACCTTTTCTTTCTCATAAATTGCTAAAACTTAAGCAAACTTACTTTTAATGATATATAAGAATTTTGCTAGCAGGGAAAGGCAGCCTTTTGATACTGTTGATAATCTGGTGATTATCCCGATATAAAAAGCAATGGTCAGGCCACACCTAGAGTCCTGTGTACAGGACTGTAGGTGTGGAGGCCTCATTTTAGGAAAGATTTAGAGCTAGAACAAGTAAAAAGAAGGGGCAAGAATACTGCTCAAGGGTAAAGAAGGGTGTTCTTATGAATAAAGGCTTAAATTTGCAAATAACACCTCCTGGAGAGTAGACACCTGCGGAATGATCTGATTGAGGTGTATAAGGCCTTGAATGGTACCTTTTTTTTCAGCTTTGAGCATGTTCAATGCTGATGGGATTCTTCCTCTTTCTCAAAATAATAACCTGAAAGACATTTGCAAGATAGATGTGTGGAAGTTTGCCTTTAGCCAGTGGGTAGTTGATTGGTGGAACAGACTTCAATCTTTGGTTGTGGAAGTTAATAGCTTAAACAAATTTAAGGCTGAGCTGAACAGCATTTGTAACGAATGGAGGAGTAAAATGGGAGGGTTTTTTGGCTTATGCTGCTAAACTAGTTTTCCTGGATCGGATGCCTCTATTAATGCTAATGCTCTCATAGCATAATAAAGATTTGTCTCAAATACAACCAAAAATAAAAAATAGAAGAAAAATCGGCCTTCCGAATTATTCCAGAAAAATGACTTCCTGTAACTGACATTCTACTGTACACTCTTACGAGTGCAATTAAGCTCATATACACAAAAAAACATTGAAGGTAAATTTCTCCCTACAACACGATTATCTCAGCAACATGACGAGCAACAAAAAACAAATCCTCACAGTTCGTATGGTGTCAATTTGATGTCTTGTTTGTTACTAGGAATTACTTAGTAATGATTATTGTAGGTTTGCTATAAATTATGAAAATTATGTTGTAAATTATTGCTTTTGCTTAAAGCTTGAAGATGTGTCTGGGAACCAACTCTTGATGTCATACTGTTTCCATATGTTGTAAACAATTTCACCATTTCATGTTGTAAATAATTGCATCTCTTAAAGGTTTGAACATATGTTTGCACGATGAATCCTACTTTTATTTTATGTAATTATATGCTGTGCATTATTTTACTTCATTTCTTTGGAGTTTCGGGAGGGGACAGTCGGCTACCTTATCTCTCTTTGACTTCTGCAGTTTTATATAATGTAAATTTACACTGAAAACAATTTCATTACTTCAGAATTTTAAGAAGTAACAGGAAGACAACCTGCACTCTCTATACTGCTAATTTTCCTTTTTTATTCCACTAACTTCTATCACATGTTGGGCCCCTCTCTGATCCTTCTCTTTTCTACTCTGTTCACTCAATCCGATCCATTACCCAAAATTTACCTAATTTTTTCAAACCTTTCTATTTCTTCTCAGTTGCATTTACAAGGAGTTGACCTCTGTAAATGTGTAATCAACTTACATCTCCTGCAAGATTTAAGTAGATCCTGGCTGCTTTCCATGGCTGCCATTTGCTTTGGCCTCACCACAAGACGTTACGAGTGGCTAATGTGGGAACGCTGGGGTCCGCTCATTTCAACATATGGATATGAACATTACCCACACAACACAGAAGCTGCATGCACAACTGCTGGAAGGAATACTGCCTAATAGTAAAAATGGAGAGCTCTCTTTCTGAGGCCCCAGTCTGTTTTTGTTATACGAATAATGGCAGCTGTGAATTTTTTAATCTTATCACTTATATAACCTAATTGAGGAAAAATGTTAACCTATCATCCAGAATGGTGCCTGAATATTTCACTTGTGACACTACAGGGATCTGTTTTTCATTAATGAAAATTTGTAAAAGAATGAGAAGTTTACGTCAACACTTCTGTATGCTACTATCCAGAAAATAAAATGAAAATAATTTAAAAATCAAAAATCTTACATTACAGTAAGGAATAATTAAAAATCATATGAACATCAACTGAATACCATTAAAATTGAGTAAAAATTAATTTAACGAAAAAAGTGCAAAACGATTTTCTTTCCTTTATGGATTATGAAGTCGAAATTCAATATCAATTGAGCACTGTTTTTTAGGTAGTAAATTGTAATTTAATTCTTTAGATAAAAGTGTTCATTTGGTTTTTAATTATTTCTTAATGTAATGTAAGATTTTCGATTTTTTAATTGTTTTTGGTTAGGTTAGTTGCGGTTGTGGAAGTGTTCTACGTATCACATTGAGGTAAACTTCTCTTATTCTTTTAAAAATATTGATATCAACTAGAACGTATTGAGCATTATAGCCTGATTCATACTATTAATCACCATTATAATGTAACCTACCGTAATCGGCGAAACTCCAATTTATGGTACAACCTTCAAAATGGCAATTAGACGCAGGGGAAAGCAATGATCTACTGGTTATGATTCCACCCAGGCACTTTGCCCCCTCATCGTTTCAGGCAGATGTCACATGACCTAATGTCATTATAGCAGTAAATGAAAAATTCATATCGGTTTGTAGTCCCATTTGCTCATTGGGTTTGCTCATTATGTTGTCTTGTTACCTAGTGTTAAGGAAAAGTAAAACTTCGAAATATTCATAAATTGTTCTCAAAATATAAGAGCAATGGAGCCAATTTTTTCTACTTTTTATAGTGTTGTTTAAATATAGAGTTATCAGGAGAAGTTTCCATAAATCGTTCATATTTTTTCTTTAATATCTTTTTAATTACAGTAAGTGTCCAAAAATTTATATTGAGTTAGCTTGCCACGTGGTTCCTCATGTTGTCCTGTCCCATCCTGCAGGTAAACTGTTTTTTGTTGCAGTGAGACCACATGCCAGGACTGATGGGGTGAGTTTTCTTTTCCCATATCATTAACTTAGCATAATATTAGTTGTTACTGTCTTAAAAAAAATTCCATTGGCGTATTGTGCATATACAAAGAGGAATTTTATTGTGAATTGAACATGTTAGTTTAGTGAAAAAGGTTAGGTTTTTACATTCCACCAAAAAATTGTCGTTGGCCACACGTGGTATTACTTTTTGTTTGTAGTTCAGAAAAAAATGGATGGTGTTTCATGTTAATTTTTCTTTATGTTAAATCTAACATGTTGTTATGTTGCATGACGTTATGTCTTCAAAGAATAAATTGCATTTCTGTTATTGCTGTTCCAAAAAAATTGACCTAAATTTTGTTGTTTTTTGCTACGACATACTGCTATGTCACGTGACATCCGCCATGTGCAGTCATCGAGAAGAGGTGGAATGCAGTGAGTGGGTGGAGTTCTGACCTGTAAGTCTGCTAATCCCCTATTCTTCTCGATGCCATTTTGTAAGGGGTATCGTTCTCTGGAGAATTACCTCATAATGTAAGCTAACTTTTAATGATGTAAGAGTTTTACTGGTAGAAATCTTAAGCTTATTCAGAAATGTCAAATTAATAAAGGTACTGACTGCGATTCGCATTCTTTCTTCTAATACTTTCTTTCATTTGCAGTGTATACAAAGCACCGGCAGAAGCCACTTTGTTGCAATAAAAGCAGTAAATTGCAGAAAACCAGTGTCAACACTGAACTTTGTGGACCACCTTTATTAATTTCTTTATCAAAAAAATAAATGTTGCGAACGTAAAATTATTTTTGTTCCTCTTTGGTGGCTTCTAATCGTCTCAGAAATTAGATCTCGACACTTTTTAACATCTGCTAGGAAAAATATACTCTCATACCACACCCTGTCGAAAGCTCCTTCAAAATCGACAAATAATGCTAACGCATATTTACTTTGTGGTTGCAACCACAATGGACATAATCTTTTATTGCATCCTTAGCAGAATAATTTTTCTTAAAATGACATTGGTTTGGAAATAGCAACTTCAATTAAATAAACAAACGATCTAACCTCATCAATCAAAAGATTTTCCTAAATTAGCTAATAATGATATCGACCATATTCCTTACCTAACCTATACACTTACTAGGCTTCTGCAATAATTTTAAAGGGACAATCTTCTATTTTCCTGGAAACACTCCCCCCATTTCCCTAGTACACACTTACTGTAGATGGTAACAGTGAATTCTGTAAACAGATCAATCATTTTTAAAATACAATTATTCTCAATCTTATCAATACCTAGAGTTTTATTCAGTGAATCATGGAACAAACCATTTTTACCTCATTTATATTAAAGGTATTCAGGGAGCAGTATTCTGCTCCCTGATTATATTCTGCTCATCACCAGACAACCTTCCAAAAATAATTCAGCAGTTGTCTTGTCTTAATAGTAGAATACCAAACGTAAGTTTCTCTATTACTACCAAACGTAACTTTCTCTATTACTACCAAACGTAAGTTTCTCTATTACTACCAAACGTAAGTTTCTCTATTACTACCAAACGTAAGTTTCTCTATTACTACCAAACGTAACTTTCTCTATTACTACCAAACGTAACTTTCTCTATTACTACCAAATGTAAGTTTCTCTATAGCTTCTCGACTTTGACAACAGATCCTAAGAGTCTGAAATACCCACTGTCTTGAAGCATTTAGTTTGCTGTCATATTTTGCTTTACGATTTTATTTCCTTTATCTTATCAATACCTAGAGTTTTATTCAGTGAATCTATATACAGTAATTCCTTATATACCATGGCTTCAGCTGACACAAATTCTGTATCTGAAATTTTTACCTCAACGAAAAACCTCTCTTATTAATTCAGTTAATTATTTCTTAATGTAATGTAAGATTTTCGATTTTTTTAATTGTTTTTGGTTAGGTTAGTTGCGGTTGTGGAAGTGTTCTACGTATCACATTGAGGTAAACTTCTCTTGTTCTTTTAAAAATATTGATATCAACTAGAACGTATTGAGCATTATAGCCTGATTCATACTATTAATCACCATTATAATGTAATCTACCGTAATCGGCGAAACTCCAATTTACAGAACAACCTTCAAAATGGCAATTAGACTCAGGGGAAAGCAATGATCGACTGGTTATGATTCCACCCAGGCACTTTGCCCCCTCATCGTTTCAGGCAGATGTCACATGACCTAATGTCATTATAGTCATGACCTAATGCCATTGTACATTTTTCTTAATAACTCTTTTCTTTCTAAAAGCGTACTGTAATACTTATAAACAGAAAAGCCTATATAATAAATTCTGAACATAACATGCATATTGTACTCCATTCAAAATGTTCAGATCACACATTGTATTTTCAGTAAAGGAAATATGCAGGAAATTTCTAAATTTACCCCAGTGAATTCCCTTATAACCAACTCTTACACATTCATCAAAAACAGTATCATTCGACTGAAAATCAGTCAGAGATAAATGAAACAAAATTGATCTGTGATAACTGTTTGTACTATCAACTGCTGCATGCCAGTGGCATATTCTCCTAATCATCTGCTGAGTAGCTAAAGTTACATAAATATTAGAACAATCGTATATAATGTCAAAGTAGATGCCTTTTGGTCCATATTCAAATCTTTTTAATTGTAACTCAGGCATTGATGGTGCCTCCGTAGCCAGGTGGTTAGGGCATCACTGCGCAGCACACACTTTTTGATTAGAATGGGATTCCAGCCCATGACCACCAAATACGGAGGATGCGGAAAGGTTAGGGAATGGCTTCTGCACATCCCCAGAGGTATATGGCCTTAGTGGCTAATGCTCCATAAAACCAAATAATAACAACAAAAATCAGGTATCGATTAATTCACTGACAGAATACATTGAGAATTCTACTTTTCAGTATGAACTGGATGCCCCAGGAGAGATGGCTGAAGCGAGTGATGAATAGGGCGCCATCGACTTACATGGAGAGGAGTTGTGGATCAGTTATGTGTGAGACCAAGGATTGCATGACGGTTCCTGTGATAACAGCAAGACAACCCCTAAGTAATGGAGATGCCTTCAAAAGTAATGTAACAAGTTAGTATGAACTGACTATTTATATCTAATTTGAAGGAGCATTAAACTATGATGGGGATTCCATTCTGAAAGGCTCTGACAAGCTAGAATCAAGATAGTCTGTCAACTACACAAGCTGTTTCAGAGAAAGATAACTATTTGGTAGATCTAAATATTAATGTTGTCACAATATTTCTGTCCAAAGGGTGTCCACAGGGTTCTGATTAGGGCCCTAATTTGGAATATGGTGATCCACGAATGGATTGAAAGATCTTATGAAAATTGTAAAATAGTAGTATTTGCAACGACCTTACAATTGTCATTGGAGGAGGTCGAGGGTCAATTTGGAAAATAAAGAAAACCTGGTGCTGTCTGATCTTTATTAGTGGTCTATTCATAGTAAATTGAAAATTAGAGGAAAAAACTAAGATAATGATTTTTAAAGCAAAATTAAACATCTTCAAATTAAGATGAGTGAGATACAGTCAACAATGGTGAAAGAACATAAACATTTGGGAATAATCAGATGTAATTATTATTATTATGAATTTATTTCTCTGCTCAAGAGACATCCCTGGGAGAGCCATTGGCTAGAAAGGTGACAGTTACATTCCAAGGTTTGAAGGGGAACCGTGATCAAAAGGTACATTCACCCTGAAATGTTGAATTTAGAATAAATAAGTAATTATGATTTTCTAAAAGCGTATTTAAATTTTTGGCATCTCTGTACATCATAGAAATTTAAAAAAATTTGATATCTTAGGTTTGCATCAACAATACCGAGAATATATAATTAAAAGGGATAAAAATTAAATGCAGTTTTTGAGCCGAGTGGCTGTGCACTACATTTGCACCAGATGAGAGGATTCAGCAAAGAATTGCACCAAATGAGAGGATTCAGCGAAGACTTTTGCACATTTTGAGAAGATTCAGCGAAGACTTTTGCACATGTTGAGAGGATTCAGCAAAGACGTTACAGAGCTTTTCTGGTTCAATTCTTAGTTGATTGAAAAGTTCGATTGTGTTTCCTGGAAAAAGAAAACTTAGGCTGTCCAGGATTTTTAAGTTGCTTTGAAGAGGATGTCTCATAGCAGCATTCCTGGTGGCTACTTGACGGGAGTGAAACAAGCCATCAATACTGGGAATGTCTGATCTTCCTGTTAACAGTTGTGCTAATGTCAAAATATTTCTTGTGTGAATTGTTTCGAGGGAATAGAATGGAAATTAGAATGACTAGAGATAGTAAATGGGTGATTAGAGATCCTGTTCTGCCATCACAAGAGCCAGTATTAAATACATAGGAAAGTTTTCATGTTGTTTAGTGGGGCAGAGGGTCAAATCAGTAAAGCTTAGAGTGGGATGGGAAGTATAGATTTCAAGTTATACTTTTTAACAAAAGCCTTATATAATGGGATTATCACATGCTTATCTCTATTTGCAAAAGTTTGATAGATCATCGAGAGGACACCATGGGCCTTCCTTACAGCCTGTTTACAATGCTCAGAGAATTTCATGTCTGACCATATCATAACACCCCAAGTCCCTGTCCTCCAGTACTGGGTTTAGTTGAACTCCACCAAATGAATAAGTTATTTTAGGATTACTGCATAGTTGTCATTTTTCTGACCATTCCTGAAGTCTATCCAGGTCTCTCTCTCTCTGAAGACGCTCAGCTTGACAGTGATCATTGACTACTCTACCAATTTTAACATCATCTAGAAATTTGGACATCATGCCCTCTATACCTTCATTGATGTCGTTTATCAAAAGTTTCCAAACTCTACAACCCACATAATTTAATGTTCCTAATACTGATCCTTGACAGTACACCCTGGACACTAGATCCAGGAATCCCACCACTAAGTAGATATCAGCATTGAAGATCCTATCCCTTGTTAAGGGTCAGCACGCTGTGAAGTTCCCACCCCCAACTGGGGTCATCAGGCCTACTCCAAGCAGGCATTAGCAGAGAGGCATCAACACTGGGAAGTTCAGGCTCTGCAGGGTTTTCAGCTAACGTGTGGTTCTGTAGGCCAAATGAATTGTGCATCCCTGGATATCACTATAAATGAAGTTATGTATGTCATAGTCGAAGTATTGGTCCCATTATTGTAACTGATCAATCTGATCTTGTTGGAATTTAAATGCCAGGATATTGTTGGCGCTGTTCTTGATAAAGAACCCACCGCTTGAAAAGATGATTAATAAACTATGGAAGGCTGAATTGTTAGCCTGAGTTGCAGTTAATTCCAGTGCTGCATCTTGGATGTAGCAGTGTGTCTCAATTTCAAGTTTTGTTCAGATGTTCACATACAGGTGAAAATCAAACATCACATAGTCCCAACATTCCAAGTTTCTGCAGGTGCAATCTAGGGTGTTCTGTGAGGGCAAGCTGTGGACTTTTTCATTGAAGCTACCATGGTCAGTTAACAAGAATAGAACATGGCACCCTGGAATGAATCATTTATTGGAGTTTTTGCTGTTCTCCATTACTACTAATAAGAAATTCGGAGTAATTGCTCTGTGCTGTGTCATTCCATTTCTCCTGCTGCCTGGCAACTAACAGCATTCTTAAGTTAGATCTTGTTTAGCAAGAATGCTGATGTCTATCTGGATGTTGTGAGCTGTGTCATGTATGTTCATTTTCCAGAGAAACTTCCACGGAGATTCTTTTGTGTAAAGACGTGGAGTACAAAGGTGGAGGTTATACTGTAGGTCCCGGTCATTCCTATGAGGGAGCACTTTGAACTAACAGTAGTAAATTTCTTAGAGCCTGTATGTTGACTCTGTGCCTCCATGCCACTGCTCCATATGTCATTATTGCAGCACAATACAATTGAAGAGATATAGGGTTTGGGGTTTGAAGACCGACTCCATAGTGATATAAAAAACCTTATTTATGGTGTGATTTTCTTCTTTGACATACTTGACACGGAGAAAAGAGCCGGCAATCAAAGATTTCTCCGAGGTTTTTTGTGCTGGCCACGCTTAAATGAATTGGACATTGGACCTAACAGTGGGTGGCCTTGATGCTCCAATTACCCCTTCATAATCATCAGTAATTGTATGTGGGAGATCTGTAGCTTACGCTATGTAGTCCAGTCGTGGTGGTTTGTCATGATTCTACTGATCTGTTCTATATGGGCACTGGAATTTCTCTCTACCAGCAAAGGTAAGGTAAGGTGATCTGCTTAGACCAGGAAGGTGGTGTTTGGGCATTATTTTCTCAGCCAGGTTTCAAATGCGATTGTCTAAAACAGAGGCCCCAGGATGTACCCATGTGAGCAGACTCTGGTAACAGACCTGTTACTACCAATAGGTGAAATAAGACGAAGTGTTCTGTTGGAGAAGCATATGATATACAGCAGATTCGCGACTTCAGCCTCTATAAGGCTCTCTATGATATACTTCCAAAGTAAGGTGTCAAAAGCTACTTTGAAATCTACACGGAGGGTAAGCAAGTACTTCTTGGTGGTGTTTATTGCTGTGGAGACTAGAGCTTGATATTATGGCCTCTTCAACCTCTTCTCTGGAGTACCTCTGTGAGTGAGATGGTTGATTCTAATGGTGGTTTGCTTTGCAGTCTCCTGTCTGGTGTCCTCTTGGTGGAGAATGGCATCAAGGATCCTATTTGTGGACTCCCTATCTTATGTAATTTCTTCATTTTGTCCATCTTGGATAGAGGAGAAGGTTTCCCCAGGATGGCATTTTGTGGTTACCTCTGTGCACATGACCCCAAGCACATGTTGCCACTTCTACTAGGTTTCCCTTTTGTTTATATATTACATACAGCTGCCTCACATCTCTGGACTGCACCAGAAAGACTGCAACATCACATTTACACCCAAAGTGATATCTTCTTGCCCTCTGATAATCTGTCCTGACTGTCCTTGTTTGCAGTCTCATAGAATGGAGATTGTTAGTCCACCAGGGGACCTGGTTGGCTCTTCCTTTCTTCCTTTGATTAGAGATTTCAAATGCTTGTATGATTGTTTTGTGCCTCTTAAGCCTTATCTCAGACCTGAAGTCTTTTAAGTGTCCCATGCAGTTATTATATGTTGAATCTGGGGCTTAAATGTGTCCCAGTCTGTCTGCGTTCACAATTTTGTATCTCGTTAACCTGCTTGTGTCATGTCTATGGCCCAGTGAGGTTGTTTGGATCCTGATTATGATTGCGTTGTGATCGGGTGTGGTCACTGCATATTAATTCTACATTCTGTTACTTTTATGCTCATGGCGAAATATATGGAGTGACCAATAGGAGTAACACAGTTACATGGATTGCCTGGTCTGTTTAGCATTTGAATTTTATGTGCTAGTATCACCTCTTCATATAATTCACATTTGGGGTATGTTCAAGCACTATTCCACATGGGTGAGTTTGCATTCATTGCAATGAGGAGGTCAGATCACCTTAGTTTATTTATAGCATCATCCAAATAATTGATCTACGAATCTGCAAATTGTGATTACATTGTGAATAGAGGTTTATCAGATGAAGCTGTCCTGAGGAATACTCAACAAATGCACATGCAGCATGAGTGGAACATTGGCCAGTTATTTTTGCATTATAAAACTATGATCAGTAATTGATATTGCAGCCGAAACCTGGGCATTTGCATTTCCACCTTGTCCACTTTTAACAAGTTCAGACAGCATCATTCTGGTTGTAGATGGCATCCCTTTGACGTCCACTTTCTAAGAGTAGTGCTCCTGTAAGAGTAAGATTGTTGGTTTTCCTTCCTGGATTTATTTTTCTAACTGTCTCATTACTATCAGGGATCTCTGAGAGTTCAATTGAGGTATATTTATTGTTACCATATTGTAATTACCTCTGTGGGTGTAGGTATCCATAATTTGTTTTCTGTTTCCACTGCTTTTATATATATTCCTGATGGTTGTTATCCCTGAATATTGTTTCTTTTTTTTTTGCTGTGCAGTTTGGAAGGGGGTGTTCCTTATTTTGGCATTCTGTGTGTTTGTGGCCTGTGGTTCTACAGTATGCACAGTTTTGGTCCTGTTTCTCTGCAGTAGTTAGCAGGGTGCCTATAGCGCAGTCTACCCAAGATAAATTCTGTAGTTTTGTGAGAAAAGATTGACTCATGCTGCCTGAGTTCTCTAATATTCAGTCTCTCATACTTTTGTCTGTATGCCTGGTGCCAAACCTAATCTTCCGGTCTTTGTTTGTCTCCTCTTCACTGATTCCATGCTCTTCTAGGTTTTTGTGTAGCACGTCTTCAAGCAGTTTCTCTTTAGTGATTATTTTTTGGCAAATCATAAATTGCCAGTATTGGACAAAGCTTTTTTGGTTTCATGCCAATGGAGGTAAAATTGTCAGTGCTTTTCGTTTTAGATTGATCTTCATTGGTGGCAGTTTCAATTATGATAGCTTATGCTCTTCTTTTCCTTGTTTTTTATTTTTACACTCTTCAAATCCTTCTTTAGCTTTGTTGTTACCTCCATCTTGATTTCTTCACTTTTTAGCTGTACCTGGTCTACTTGTTTGACTAGTTCAATGTCATTCATCTTCTGTATGTTTTGTTCCTCGATGGACGAATTTTTCTAGTCATAGGACATGGAATGTACTTTGCAGTGGCCTGGGCATAAGAAGGTGTATGCTTGGCTGACACACGGTTGGGTTGATATTTTCTGTTCTTTCTCTTCAAATTTTTTCTTCCATCATTTCATTTTCCATTAATACCTTAATAATGCGATGCTCCATTTTCCCCATACTTTATTTATCTTCACGACAACAGCTTTGGTAACTTTTGATTCCTCTTAGTTTTTCCATGAAGACGGTGAACGAAGCATACACTCTGGGTAATTCTGATTTGTCTTTATCTTGATGAACCTGAGTTTCCTTGGGAGAAGATTCTTTGGGTTCTACATCTCCTTCAGGAACGTTTGGTTCCATGAGTGGCCGTTTCGAGGGTAGGGATAGTCATTATATTTTTGGGTAGGGACAGTCATTATATTAGTAGAGGCATGTGATGAGAGAAATCAAGCTTATACAGCATTAGCCATAAAAATACCCTACCCATTTTACCCAGTCATTAATTCCAAATATTTGTCAAGTTCTGCCTTGAATCTATTTAAGGTACTAACTTCTATAATGACAGATAGACGTTTGTTCCAGCAATCAATCACCCCTGGCTAAAGGCAAACTTCCTCATATCTATATACAACCGTCTTTCACAAATTTGAATTTTGTCCTCTCAGGCGATTATTCAGCCTGAGATTCTCATATTCTCAAATCTCATTTCACATTGAGCATTCTCAAACCATTCAAGGCTTTATACAGGTCACCTCAAAGGTGCTTAGTCTGCAGACACTCCATCCTTAAAATAAGGCCTCTAGGCCTGTATAAAATAATCAAGGTGTGGCCTTACCATTCCTTATACAAGGGGATATTCACCTCCTGTTTATTCCTGTTTATCATTGCCAAGACACCATGAGCTACACTTGCAGACTGTCTGCACTGCACTGCTCAGAAAACTTCATATCTGCCTAACATAACCACAATTACCCCTCCATTCTTTTCATTCTCTAGCACTGTCAGAGTTGATACGTTACCATAGTTACTTCGGGGTTACTGCTTCCCATTGGTAAGACTTTATATTTGTCAATGTTAAACTTCATTTTCCACATCTCAGCCCGTCTCAACTTTTCTAGATCCTGATGCAGCGGTATACTCTCATTAGTGTAATTAACCACCCTTCCACCTTTTGTATCATCTGCAAACTTGGACATTAAGCCTGATATACCATCATAAATATCATTTATAAACCATAGACAACAACAATTGACCGAACACTGAACCCTGAGGGACTCAACGATAAACATTTGTCCACGAAGAGCAGTTCCCATTGATTACCACTCTGTCTTCTCCCACTCAACCATCCCTTTGTCCATAGCAGAAATTTGCTTCCATTGCCACAATGCTCCAATTGGTGCAGCAGTCTTCCATGTGCAACAGTATCAAGGGCTTTTTTAAGATCCATATAAATCATATCAAAGTTATTCTTTGCATCCAGTTCCTTTGTGATGATATTATAGTATCCAATCATTTTAGTCATACAAGACTTACCCTAAACAATCCTATATTCTGTCCGAGTCTTGTCTACATGATCCTGCAATGCTTCTTTGACCAGTGCCTCCATTCATTTCCCTGGAACAGAAGTTAAACGAACATGTCTGTAATTACCTGTCTCCCTTTGATCCTCCTTTGTCGATTGGGGTCACATTTGCACATCTCCAGTCAGTGGATACTTCCCCTGAGTCCAGGGAAGCTCTAATGATTATGGCTAATTATTTGATCACTTCCTTTTCCACCTCCTTTAATATAACTGGATAGATTCCGTCAAGCTCAGGTTTATCTTCTTTTGTTTATCTTCAAAATTTTCTCCTTCACTTGACTCTCAGTTATAACAAGATTATCCAGCTTACTGCCAGAGTTGAATACAGCTCTGGCATTCCCCTATCTGAAACACTCATAGTGTGAATGTCGATGCAAAATATTCATTTAGTTTTTAGCTACCTGAGCAGGATCAACATTTGAACCATCGATATCAAGTGTACAAAACTGATTCATCCACTTCCTTCTAGAGTTTCCATAAGCAAAGAACTCTTTGCTGTTTTTCTGCATCCTTTTCCAAGGATTTCCCCTAATCTATCATTGGCTGCATTATCTCCATTGTAACTTGATTACAGACTAGCTTATATCTGTCATAGGCTTCTGAGTCACCTGATAATTTATATGAATTCCATACATATTTCTTCTCTGCCGCAAGCCTCATTAGTTCATCTGATATTCATTTAGGCCTCAATTTTGAAGAGTATTTCTTATTTGGAAACAAAAATCCTAGTAGCCTTCAGGATTAAATACCTGAAGTCATTTAGAATTCAACGTTCGCAACATCATCACTTGATCCAACTGTATGGAATTTAAAAACTGTTTGATACACCTGTAGTCACCTTTATGAAAGCAAAAGCCCTTCGCTTCAGCTTTGATGGTAGTTATATCTGTAAGTCATTTCCATATCAGTACATTGTGATCACTGTCAACCATTGGTTCCTTTGTCTGCAAATTCTTAATGCATGCATAATCACTGCTGATAATTAGATAAAGAGCACTACTCCCTCTGGTTGCCTCTGGAACATGAAAACAGTTGAAAACAGTCATCGAATAAATCCTAAAACGTCTTGCTAGTGTGCGAGTGTCAAACCCACAAGTTAAAATCCCCCAAAACCAGACATTCTGATTTACTGGCCCACTCCATTTCTCTGCACACTTGCTCATTATATTCATCAGATTCATTAGGCCTATAACACAAACCTACTCTCATTTTTCCTTTCTTATGTGCTTATTTCACACCAAACAGACTCAAAATTTCAGTGTTCACCAACATCAATTTGATTTATTTCCTTAGACATTGTGTTTCTTAATAGCATTATCCCTCTTCTATTCCTGCCCTGTCTATCCTTTGTGTACACATTCTATTCTGTAATTGTGCATTGCTTAAATCTGTGGGACACCATTGTCTCTGTACACTGTACATGTACATGCATTCGTGTACATGAAAGTATACACTCACTGTTACTATTCTTAGTTATCATACCACAGCCCATGTATTTATTTGTTCCGTTATGACTTCCAACTGTCCTGGAAATCTCCACCTCCTTGCTTTCCATGCTGCTGCTTATTCTAATTGAAGCAGTGCAATAATGTTCCAGAATATGCAGTGCAATAATGTTCCACATAATGTTCCAGAATATCAGGTCCTTAAGAAATAAACTTAATAAACTGGAAGAGATTCTACTCTCAAACTTACTAGACATATGGTGCCTTGCTGAAACGTGGTTAGAGGCGAACCAGACAGATATCAGCTGCTCCATTCCTGCTGGCTTTCATGTACTGGCTGCTTCTCGCGATAACCGCAGAGGGGGTGGAGTTGCTATAATTTTCAATACGACAAAGTTCTCCATCGTACACTGTCTCAAGTATCTCTCAAGATGTGGAAGCCTTAATGATAACTCTGAAACATCAAGGTACCACTATAGACTTCGCATCCCGTACCTTCCTCCAATGCCAATTATGATGGCCATTGACGCAGCCACTAACTGGTTAATAAATAATCTCCACCCAGCAGCCACTCACATAGTATGTGGGGACTTCAATCTTCTGCCATTTACCCAACACCTCAAAAGTCATCTCACAGAATCTCTCCAATCAATCCAAATATTCCAAGTTGACTACCAGCCAACGAGAGACCGAAACCTACTGGACATAGTCTATTCCTCGGCAACATGCCAACTCGAAGAAACCACAGCCGACATGTTTCAATCAGAGCACCAACCAATCATATTTACAGCTCTTGTACCCAAAAAATATTTCAATACCCCCAAAACCAAATCTGTGAAAAAGGTCACCGCGCCAAAATTTCTGAATCCAGCACTCTGCATTGAAGCCGCATCCACAGTCCCATGGAACATCTTAGATGAATGTGAACTGAGCCGCGGAATCTATTTAATGACCAAATGGATCAATACCATAGCCCTTCACACCGTTACCAAGACAGTCACAATTACTCTGTTCTCCCGAGCATGGGGGACTCCCCAGCTCAACCAAAGTTTCCACTACAAACAATTACTACATGACAAGTGGAAAGCTTCCGCCGATGTCCAAGACCGCATTTCATTCTCCAAAGCCAGGGCCAAATTCAACACAAACAAATCAGCTTCAATTAAAAAGCACCTTGAAAGAACCCTAAAAACGGGAAACCATTCTACAAAACAAACGCTAGTTCTTCCAGCAACATTGACAGAATTGACTGGCTCAACTACGTTGCCAGATTTTCTAATCAACCTCCAGCTGTACCTAATCGGCCACTCCTCAACCACTCTCATCTCACTGATAGTCTTGCTACGATCTGAATATCCAAGCAACAACTGATGCAGGCAATTAATACTCTCCCTCTCACAACCACCGGTGACGATGGCATCTCCCAGTTCATAATCATATGTTTAAGTATCTTCATCATCGACTCACTCCTCAACCTACGCAACAGATGCCTCAAAGTTCATTTCTTTCTACCCAGTGGAACAGGTACTCTGTCTGGCCCCTTCCTAAGCACCAACAATCGATGCTCCCAAGCCAACATAGGCCCATCGCTTGCGCCTCTGTATTGCTAAAAATTCTGGAGAAAGCATTGCTACCGTCTGTCACCCACCAAATTCTCCGTGACAGTCCTCAGCAAATACACTATGGCATATCAGGAAGGTCAACTATAACTAACCTTGTAACAACCACTCTGCACATCTTAGATGCCTTCGAACAAAGACAGGAATTGTCAGTTATATATCTTGACATCCATTCCGCATTTGATGCCATCTATATACCTAATCTCCTACGTCTCTTAGAAAACTACATCAATTTTCACGGCGATGTTCTCTGGTTCCTAGAATTGCTCCAATCGAAGAGGACCCTTGTTCTAAAGATCGGAACAAAGACCTTCACGAGTCACATAACTGCCGGTGTACATCAAGGGGGGGGTCCTGCCTGGCATTCTCTTCTCAGCAATCATGGTGCCATTTGTGACCAATAAGTGCAATTGGATCACATATGCTGACGATGTCAAGCTCCTTACTAGAATATCGCCATCCAACTCGGCAGCCGAAATCACTCAGCAAATCACTAGCAAACTGCAGGACATGGCTGACTACCTCAATACCTTCAACCTCCAAATCAACCCCCTAAATTCAACACAAATAACTTACTCTCTAAAAGGCAGCCCAACAACGTTGGAGCCTGTGCTTAATGGCTCCTCAATTCCAAGTGTTCAAACACACAAAGATCTGGGGACGTTTTCGACTCCAAACTATCTTTCAACGATCACATAAACCTCATACAGTCGAGGTTGAATTCACTATGCTGGGTCACCAAACAACAGCTGCTCCACACCACCGACCCACAACTGGTAAAAAGGTACATCATATCAATCCTTTACCCGACAATCCTGTATGCTTAGGAGATATGGGCCTCGGCCGCCGAATCCAACATTAAAAGAATATTCTCTGCTGAATTCTGGCTTCTAAAATGGGCCAACAGCAAACTCCACCTTCCCCCAGCTCTCAGATCAACGCAGTTAGCAGAAACTCTTCAACTACGCAGGGTCCGGTCATACATCGCAGAAGGAAGGCTGCTGTTCACCATCAATATGGCCACCGGTAAAATTACAGAGCCGAACTTCTGGGATCACTGCTCTTGGCGCATTCCTCCCCCTTATCTCCCTAATCTTCAGCACAGTTGCTAGCAAACCGTAACCGGCTAGTACTAACCGACAGATTCCTGCCAAAGCAAATGCTGCCCTCACTGCAAGCCATCGACCGGGACCTCCAAGAAGTGGTCAATAATAAAAAATACAGGAAGGGTATCCTTGTCGAACTGAAATTGTAAAACTGTGCTTTGTTAATAATCTGATGTAACTTATGTTTTTCTCTTTTGTAAATATGTTTTGTAAACCCCTGGTACCACCATGCCGTGACGGGACTAATTGTATGTCTATCATTGCTGCAATTAAAGATTCTATTCTATTCTATTCAATAATCACTTTTGCCTTCTGCCTTTGGCCACTGTTAACCTTTTAGGCTGTGGCTTCCCCTAAACGAACAGATTTCCTCCCCACATAACATTGCTTCAATAGCATCAGCAAATATTCTTGCACCCTTTCTATTCTCTCTGGTCAACAAGACCTGACCAGGCTTGTTGACCAGCGAGAAAATCCTTCCCCTTGAGCCTTGCACAATCTCTCCAGGGCCGAATTGATCGACAAAGCACTCATTCAACATATACTCCCTTCTTTCCTGTCTGGGCAGAATTGCAGACGATTTCACAATCAACCTTAACGCATGACGTTTTTTCAACATTCACCTGTACTTCTTTAATAAATCTGCAGAATTGGTTATTTGTTTATTTCTTAACATTAACTAAGGCCATATTGCTCTGGGATAGGCAGTTGTCATTCCTTGAGCTTTCCGTATCCTCCGTTTTTGGCAGTCACCGGTTCAAACCCCGGTCTAAAACCCTGGCTATGGAGGTGCCTAAATCTGCAGAACCTTTACTTCTAATGTCATTAGTTTCTATGTGTAAAACAATGTCACCTTTTGTGCCGTTAAAATATTATATCAGCTTTTCAACCTCATCAACTTTTGCCCCTGGTAGAAATACCCTGGTCCTGTTCCACCTATCCATCTCTCCTAGTATATTCCTCATCTTCCTGATACAAGAGCAACCAAAATTAACTGGTTCCTCCTTGAACTATTCTGCCTTGGAGAGTGACTGTTGCTTGATGCACAGGAGTGAGCACTATCGTTGACTGGGCAGCTGAGAACTTGAGGTGGCCCCTAATCATAGATGTCACTCAGAACGTTGAGTTTGCACTAATTTCTTGACACTAGACATATGGCACAAACGAACACATCGGCCTTGGCTACATCACATCCTGTTTTATAAAGTAGGCAAACATTTCACATCTTGTACAATTTTTGAGACTGTGTTACATGCATTGGAGAATTGCCTCAGTTTCTCCATCAAAGCACTCTCGCGACTCTGTGATCTTTGCTTCAAAGCTCTAGTCTGAGTCATGATTTACATTTAAATACAGTTAAATTAACAGTGAGATTGTACAAGATTAATAAATATTTTTGATTAATTGATAAAACTGTACTAGGCTAACAGATTCCTGTTACACTGCTTTGTATTACATTATCTGAGTTTTACGTTATACTTTAGGCTATCAGTTGGAGATATATACGTTGCCATATTTCTTATCCATTAAAATATGGCAGCTAGATGAAAAATACTGGGAGTCGTAATTTTGAAATTACCAGTTAAATTCAAAACAAGAAGCAAATGAATGCTACTAAACAAATTTAATATCGTAGAAAAACACAATGTCGAATTTTAATTAACAAGGAATATGGTAAAACTATCTAAATTCTACTGGATATATATATACAGTATCATTAATCTCCTTATCTAAATACTTATCTCATTACAGCAGCCAAAAATCCATGACCCAAAATGCATCACAAAGACATCCCGGACGGGATGTCTTTGTGTGTGCGCGATGGAAGGAGTGTATCGATATCAGACAAAAACTCGGCGTTTTTGTGGGCCTATATGGAGCTTGAAGGACAGGGTGGATGCCCTCGAAGAAACTAAATTCAGGGACCCATCAAGCTCTCAGCTGCCCACATCAACTCCGGAGCTTGCACTTGGGCATCGCGTGACACAGAGACAACCCCTAAGGCAGAATGCGCTGGTCCCGAAGGAACTAGTAGTTGTTGGTGACTCTATTGTCAGGGAAACGGGGAACATGCTTTGTAAAAAAGATAGGTGGAACAGGACCAGGGTATGTCTGCCAGGGGCAAAGGTTGATGACGTTGTAGAGCGAATATCATCTTTTAAGGGCACAAAAGGTGATATAGTTGTACACGTTGGCACTATGGCACTAATAATATTAAGAGTAGGAGACCGGCAGATTTACTTATCAAATACAGGTCACTGTTAAACAAAAGCCGAGAATTAGGGTTGAATTTGAAAGTGTCTGAAATTCTGCCCAGACACGATAGGAGGGAGTATATGATGAGAGCCTTGTCGATCAATTCGGCCCTGGAAAGATTGTGCAAGGCTCAAGGGGTAGAATTTTTTTCAGCCTGGACTGTACCGGTTAACAGGAGAGATTGCTTCTACAGGGATGGGATACACTTAAATAGAAAGGGTGCAAGAATATTTGCTGATGCTATCGAGGCAGTGTTAGGTTGGTCGAAAAACTGCTGGCTTGGGGGGAGACAAAGACCAATTGATTGACAGTAGCCACTGGCAGAGGTGAAAGATGTTGTTGTTGTTGTTGTTGTTTGGTTTTTACGAGCATTAGCAACTAAGGCCATATTGTTCCGGGAATACGCGGTGGTCATTCCCTTGACTTTTCCACATCCTCCGTATTTGGTGGGGACGGGCTCGAACCCCGGTCTAATCAAGAAGCGTGTGCTACGCACTGCTGCTCCTTCCCACCTGGCTACGGAGGCGCCTGAGGTGAAAGAGATTCTTGCACTGCTTCTATTAGAATGAGCAGAAGCCTGAAACACAAGATGCATGGTATTTCAGAGACTGCTGGGAGCCATTGCGGTACAAGTAAACACATGGGTTGTGTTAGGGTAGCTAAGAATAGAAACAGGTGCAGGTATAATTGCGTGTACACCAATGCTAGGAGTTTAGTAAATAAATTTGATGAATTTGAGGTATTGCTCAAAACATCAAAGGCAGATATAGTTGGGATATCAGAGACGGGGTGTCACACAGATATAAGGGATGCAGAACTGCAATTTGGGGAGTACAACGTCTACAGAATGGATAAACAGGATAGGAAGGGAGGAGGGGTTATGTTATTATTTAAGAAACACATAAAAACCAAGGAAGTGAAGCCAGTCGACATCGCTGGACAGTGCAGCGTGGAGTCAGTTTGGTGTGACTTAAACATTGGGAGATCAAAATTGAGAGTAGGAGTGTGCTATAGGCCTAATGACTCTGATGAGTATAATAAGGAACTGTACAGGGAAATAGATTGGGCCAGTAAATCAGAGTGTCTTATAATGGGAGATTTTAATTTCCCGGATATTGACTGGAATTTGGGGGCTGGTTACTCACACACTAGCAGGACTTTTGTGGATTCATTGGATGATTGTTTTCTATATCAGCATGTTCGGGAGGCAACTAGAGGGAGTAATACTCTTGATTTGATTATCAGCAGTGATTCTTCATGCATTAAGAATCTGCAGATAAAATAACCACTAGGTGGCAGTGATCACAGTGTGCTGAAGTGGGATTTACTCAAAGAGGTAACTACCATTAGGGGTAAAGGGAAGGGTTATTGCTTCCGTAAAGGCGACTACGATGGACTGAGACAGTATTTAAATTCTATACATTGGGACCAACTGATGATGTTACCAACAGCAAATTCAAAATGGGAAGCATTCAAAGAATTTATCTTGGAAGCTACTCGGCTTTCCATACCAACTAAGAAATATTGTTCAAGGTTTAGGCCAAAATGGATGTCAGATGAACTAATGAGGCATTTGGCAGAGAAGAAAAATGCATGGGATACATACAAATTAACAAATGACACAGAAGCCTATGATAGATACAAGTTGATATGCAACCAAGTTACATAGGAGGTTAGGCAGGCGAAGGCAGATTACGAGAAATCCTTGGCAAGGGATGCAAAGAAAAACAGCAAAGAGTTCTTTACTTATGTAAACTCTAGAAGGAAGGGGATGAATCAGATTGGTCCACTTGATATTGATGAGTCAAGTGTTCATGATCCTGCTCAGGTAGCTAACAAACTAAATGAATATTTTGCATCGACATTCACACATGAGGAGTTATTCAGCGAGGGGAATGCCAGAGGTGTATTCAACTCTAGCAGTAAGCTACAGAATCTTGAAATAACTGGGAGTAAAGTGGAGGAGAATCTGTTGAAGATAAACACAAGAAAGGCACCCGGGGTGGATGGGATCTATCCAGTTATATTAAAGGAGGCAGCAAAGGAAGTAAGCAAACCCTTAGCCATAATTATGAGAGCTTCCTTGGACTCAGGGGAGGTACCCATAAACTGGAAATATGCAAATGTGACTCCAATTCACAAAGGAGGATCAAAGGCTGACACAAGTAATTATAGACTTGTGAGCTTAACTTCTGTTCCAGGAAACTTAATGGAGGCACGGGTTAAAGAAGCACTGCAGGATCATTTAGACAAGACTTCAGTTATGGCTCAGACACAGCATGGTTTTGTTAAGGGGAAGTCTTGCCTGACCAACTAGATTGGATACTATGATGCAGTCACAAAAGAACTGGATGCAGGGAATAACTTTGATATTATATACTTGGATCTTAGAAAGGCTTTTGATAATGTTGCACATGGAAGACTGCTACACAAATTGGAGCAGTGTGACATTGGAGGTAAATTGCTGCTATGGATAAAGGGGTGGTTGATGGGGAGAAGACAGAGAGTGGTAATCAATGGACACTGCTCATTGTGGACTGATGTTATTAGTGGAGTCCCTCAGGGCTCAGTGTTGGGTCCATTATTGTTTTCTGTATTTATAAATGATATTGATGATGGTATATCGGGCTTAATGTCCAAGTTTGCAGACGATACAAAGGTTGGCAGGGTTGTCAAGGACACTACTGACACTATGCTGCTGCAACAGGATCTGGAAAGGTTGAGCAGATGGGCTGAGAGGTGGCAAATGAAGTTTAACATTGATAAATGTAAAGTACTACACATGGGAAACAGCAACCCCAGAGCAACGTATCAACTCTGTGGTACTACAAAGACAGTGGTAGAGAATGAAAGGGACTTGGGGGGTGGTTGTGCAGGCAGATATGAAGTTCTCTGAGCAGTGCAGACGGGCTGCAAGAGTAGCTCATGGAGTATTGTCAAGGATATACAGGAATTTTTCCAGCAGGGATAAGGAGGTGATTATTCCATTGTATAAGGCGATGGTCAGGCCACACCTAGAGTACTGTATACAAGTCTGGAGGCCTCATTTCAAAAAGGATGTAAAGCTGCTGGAACGAGTACAGAGAAGGGCAACAAGATTAGTGAAGGGAACAAAGGGGTGCTCTTACGAAGAAAGGCTGAAGTTTTGCAAATTAGTGTCTGGAGACTAGGCACCAGCGAGGTGATCTGATAGAGGTGTATAAAGCCTTGAATGGTTTAAGCATGCTCAATGCTGATGGGATTCTTCCTCTAGCTCAGAAAAATCACCTGAGAGGGCATAAATTCAGATTGAGGAAAGACAGATGTAGGATAGACGTGCGGAAATTTGCCTTTAGCCAGCAGGTGGTTGGTGGAACAGACTTCCATCCCTTGTGGTGGAGGTTGATAGCCTAAATAAGTTTAAGGCTCAGCTGGACAGGTATTTTGAACGAACAGAGGGGTGAAGTGGAAGTGGGTTTTTTTTTTTTTTTTTTTTTGGCTGATGCTGCATAAGCCTGCTTTCTTTCATCAAATGCCTCTACTAATGCTAACGCTAATGCTAATACTTTGTGATATTAAAGCTTACAGCTGGGGTAGGTGGGACTCAGCCCAAGAAAGCAATCCACTAGAAGGAAACTTCTGACTACAAACGACTCTACTTGGTTCTTTGAACTCTTGTACAGCTATTGCTCGAGTGGAAATTGTGTTTTTATGAAAATCTCCAAACACCAGAGGTATTAGAACTTATAGTACTTGGTACCATTCATGGGATGGCGAGTTGAAAAGGCAAAAGAAGATATTTCTTCACTTTAATCTTGAACTTCTGTAGATTGTAATTGTCAGGAATTATCTATGAAAGAATATTGTTCCAGAAAACGGCATTTGAATGAATAAATGGGGAAGGAGAACGGTTGATTCTGTGAGTTTGGAATTGGGCAGAAAAAGGATGTTAACTAGTGACCACACAAGTTTGGACTACTTTAAGAGAGAATGTGTGAATTATAGAAGCCAATTCAAAACAGTGCCCATTGTAGTATTTGTAGAAAAAGTATGGAGCTGAAAAAGAACATGTATGAGACAGAGTTAAGAGGCTGTTAGAGAGGAGTCATAAGTTAACCTAGCTGCCCTCTTTTGAATTGAAAGCCTGAGTGCTTTTCAGAGTGACTGCCACACATGTGGGTAAAATGTTAGTATTAGTTTTAGCAATGGCTGAATGGTGAAGTGAAGCTAATAGCTTATGCTGCACCAGCCAAAAATAAAATACAAAAAATAAAAATAATAATAGGTTAGGTTATGTTAATAATTAATAAATAAATAACCGAAAGAGGCAATCTATGTGTTTCTCTTCTCCCATAGACAATTATCCAGCTGACCTTTGAATTTCTCCAAACTGTCAGCCACTTATGTATGCAACATATTCCAGTAATTTATTACTGGATAAAATAAAATTACCTGCTATCCAGTCTAAACATCTATAGCCCTAATCATTACAACCGTGAAAATTTCGTTCTCATTCATTTTACTTATGCCTTTCCGAGTCTTAAATATTTCAATCAAACCTTCTCTAAGGTGACTAATTTCTAAGCTCTGCAATCCAAACATTTGAAGTCTTTCCTCATATTATTACCCCTTTTGCCGATCTCAGGGTTGAAGTTAGTCTTTGGACCATTTCAAAAAACACAGTCTTTCTTTAGGTGTACTCTCCATATGTGAACAGAATATGCTAATTGTGGCCTAACAACAACCTAAATGTGCAAATATTAAATTGTTATTTTTGCTAATCCAACAAATATATAGAAGTTAATCTGTAATGGAATGATGACATACTTATCTCTACTAACAATTGTTCAATTAATCATCGATAGGACACCATGGCATAACTTGCATGAATGCTCGAAGAACTTCAAAACTGTCCATTTCTTAACACCCAATTCCCTTTCTTCCATTAGTAGCTTTGTTGAACTCTATCAACGGTATATAAGTTACTTTGGATTTACTGCTCCCCAGATGTAACACCTTACACTCTCTGTATAAAAGCATAGCAGCCATTTTTGAGACCATCCATGAAGTTAAAAAAGGTTAGGTTAGGTTATGTTAGGTTAGGGTTAGGTTTAGGGTTAGGTTTAGGTTTAGGTTTAGGTTTAGGGTTAGGTTTAGGGTTAGGTTTAGGGTTAGGTTTAGGTTTAGGTTTAGGTTTAGGGTTAGGTTTAGGGTTAGGTTAGGGTTAGGTTAGGTTAGGTACACAATTATTATAAAAACACTGGGTGCAGTCTTAGGTGCATCATTGGGTGCAGTCTTAGGTGCATCATTGGGTGCAGTCTTAGGTTAGGTTAGGTTAGGTACACAATTATTATAAAAACACTGGGTGCAGTCTTAGGTGCATCATTGGGTGCAGTCTTAGGTGCATCATTGGCTGCAGTCTTAGGTTAGGTTAGGTTAGGTTAGGTTAGGTACACAATTATTATAAAAACACTGGGTGCAGTCTTAGGTGCATCATTGGGTGCAGTCTTAGGTGCATCATTGGGTGCAGTCTTAGGTTAGGTTAGGTTATGTACAGAATTATTGATTTCTTTTCATAAAAAAACACTGGGTGCAGTCTTAGGTGCATCATTGGGTGCAGTCTTAGGTTAGGTTAGGTTAGGTTAGGTTAGGTACACAATTATTATGAAAACACTGGGTGCAGTCTCAGGTGCATCATTGTGTGCAGTCTTAGGTTAGGTTAGGTTAGGTTAGGTACACAATTATTATAAAACACTGGGTGCAGTCTTAGGTGCATCATTGGGTGCAGTCTTAGGTGCATCATTGGGTGCAGTCTTAGGTGCATCATTGGGTGCAGTCTTAGGTTAGGTTAGGTTAGGTTAGGTTAGGTTAGGTTAGGTTAGGTTAGGTTAGGTTAGGTTAGGTTAGGTTAGGTTAGGTTAGGTTAGGTTAGGTTAGGTTAGGTTAGGTTAGGTTAGGTTAGGTTAGGTTAGGTTAGGTTAGGTTAGGTTAGGTTAGGTTAGGTTAGGTTAGGTTAGGTTAGGTTAGGTTAGGTTAGGTTAGGTTAGGTTAGGTTAGGTTAGGTTAGGTTAGGTTAGGTTAGGTTAGGTTAGGTTAGGTTAGGTTAGGTTAGGTTAGGTTAGGTTAGGTTAGGTTAGGTTAGGTTAGGTTAGGTTAGGTTAGGTTAGGTTAGGTTAGGTTAGGTTAGGTTAGGTTAGGTTAGGTTAGGTTAGGTTAGGTTAGGTTAGGTTAGGTTAGGTTAGGTTAGGTTAGGTTAGGTTAGGTTAGGTTAGGTTAGGTTAGGTTAGGTTAGGTTAGGTTAGGTTAGGTTAGGTTAGGTTAGGTTAGGTTAGGTTAGGTTAGGTTAGGTTAGGTTAGGTTAGGTTAGGTTAGGTTAGGTTAGGTTAGGTTAGGTTAGGTTAGGTTAGGTTAGGTTAGGTTAGGTTAGGTTAGGTTAGGTTAGGTTAGGTTAGGTTAGGTTAGGTTAGGTTAGGTTAGGTTAGGTTAGGTTAGGTTAGGTTAGGTTAGGTTAGGTTAGGTTAGGTTAGGTTAGGTTAGGTTAGGTTAGGTTAGGTTAGGTTAGGTTAGGTTAGGTTAGGTTAGGTTAGGTTAGGTTAGGTTAGGTTAGGTTAGGTTAGGTTAGGTTAGGTTAGGTTAGGTTAGGTTAGGTTAGGTTAGGTTAGGTTAGGTTAGGTTAGGTTAGGTTAGGTTAGGTTAGGTTAGGTTAGGTTAGGTTAGGTTAGGTTAGGTTAGGTTAGGTTAGGTTAGGTTAGGTTAGGTTAGGTTAGGTTAGGTTAGGTTAGGTTAGGTTAGGTTAGGTTAGGTTAGGTTAGGTTAGGTTAGGTTAGGTTAGGTTAGGTTAGGTTAGGTTAGGTTAGGTTAGGTTAGGTTAGGTTAGGTTAGGTTAGGTTAGGTTAGGTTAGGTTAGGTTAGGTTAGGTTAGGTTAGGTTAGGTTAGGTTAGGTTAGGTTAGGTTAGGTTAGGTTAGGTTAGGTTAGGTTAGGTTAGGTTAGGTTAGGTTAGGTTAGGTTAGGTTAGGTTAGGTTAGGTTAGGTTAGGTTAGGTTAGGTTAGGTTAGGTTAGGTTAGGTTAGGTTAGGTTAGGTTAGGTTAGGTTAGGTTAGGTTAGGTTAGGTTAGGTTAGGTTAGGTTAGGTTAGGTTAGGTTAGGTTAGGTTAGGTTAGGTTAGGTTAGGTTAGGTTAGGTTAGGTTAGGTTAGGTTAGGTTAGGTTAGGTTAGGTTAGGTTAGGTTAGGTTAGGTTAGGTTAGGTTAGGTTAGGTTAGGTTAGGTTAGGTTAGGTTAGGTTAGGTTAGGTTAGGTTAGGTTAGGTTAGGTTAGGTTAGGTTAGGTTAGGTTAGGTTAGGTTAGGTTAGGTTAGGTTAGGTTAGGTTAGGTTAGGTTAGGTTAGGTTAGGTTAGGTTAGGTTAGGTTAGGTTAGGTTAGGTTAGGTTAGGTTAGGTTAGGTTAGGTTAGGTTAGGTTAGGTTAGGTTAGGTTAGGTTAGGTTAGGTTAGGTTAGGTTAGGTTAGGTTAGGTTAGGTTAGGTTAGGTTAGGTTAGGTTAGGTTAGGTTAGGTTAGGTTAGGTTAGGTTAGGTTAGGTTAGGTTAGGTTAGGTTAGGTTAGGTTAGGTTAGGTTAGGTTAGGTTAGGTTAGGTTAGGTTAGGTTAGGTTAGGTTAGGTTAGGTTAGGTTAGGTTAGGTTAGGTTAGGTTAGGTTAGGTTAGGTTAGGTTAGGTTAGGTTAGGTTAGGTTAGGTTAGGTTAGGTTAGGTTAGGTTAGGTTAGGTTAGGTTAGGTTAGGTTAGGTTAGGTTAGGTTAGGTTAGGTTAGGTTAGGTTAGGTTAGGTTAGGTTAGGTTAGGTTAGGTTAGGTTAGGTTAGGTTAGGTTAGGTTAGGTTAGGTTAGGTTAGGTTAGGTTAGGTTAGGTTAGGTTAGGTTAGGTTAGGTTAGGTTAGGTTAGGTTAGGTTAGGTTAGGTTAGGTTAGGTTAGGTTAGGTTAGGTTAGGTTAGGTTAGGTTAGGTTAGGTTAGGTTAGGTTAGGTTAGGTTAGGTTAGGTTAGGTTAGGTTAGGTTAGGTTAGGTTAGGTTAGGTTAGGTTAGGTTAGGTTAGGTTAGGTTAGGTTAGGTTAGGTTAGGTTAGGTTAGGTTAGGTTAGGTTAGGTTAGGTTAGGTTAGGTTAGGTTAGGTTAGGTTAGGTTAGGTTAGGTTAGGTTAGGTTAGGTTAGGTTAGGTTAGGTTAGGTTAGGTTAGGTTAGGTTAGGTTAGGTTAGGTTAGGTTAGGTTAGGTTAGGTTAGGTTAGGTTAGGTTAGGTTAGGTTAGGTTAGGTTAGGTTAGGTTAGGTTAGGTTAGGTTAGGTTAGGTTAGGTTAGGTTAGGTTAGGTTAGGTTAGGTTAGGTTAGGTTAGGTTAGGTTAGGTTAGGTTAGGTTAGGTTAGGTTAGGTTAGGTTAGGTTAGGTTAGGTTAGGTTAGGTTAGGTTAGGTTAGGTTAGGTTAGGTTAGGTTAGGTTAGGTTAGGTTAGGTTAGGTTAGGTTAGGTTAGGTTAGGTTAGGTTAGGTTAGGTTAGGTTAGGTTAGGTTAGGTTAGGTTAGGTTAGGTTAGGTTAGGTTAGGTTAGGTTAGGTTAGGTTAGGTTAGGTTAGGTTAGGTTAGGTTAGGTTAGGTTAGGTTAGGTTAGGTTAGGTTAGGTTAGGTTAGGTTAGGTTAGGTTAGGTTAGGTTAGGTTAGGTTAGGTTAGGTTAGGTTAGGTTAGGTTAGGTTAGGTTAGGTTAGGTTAGGTTAGGTTAGGTTAGGTTAGGTTAGGTTAGGTTAGGTTAGGTTAGGTTAGGTTAGGTTAGGTTAGGTTAGGTTAGGTTAGGTTAGGTTAGGTTAGGTTAGGTTAGGTTAGGTTAGGTTAGGTTAGGTTAGGTTAGGTTAGGTTAGGTTAGGTTAGGTTAGGTTAGGTTAGGTTAGGTTAGGTTAGGTTAGGTTAGGTTAGGTTAGGTTAGGTTAGGTTAGGTTAGGTTAGGTTAGGTTAGGTTAGGTTAGGTTAGGTTAGGTTAGGTTAGGTTAGGTTAGGTTAGGTTAGGTTAGGTTAGGTTAGGTTAGGTTAGGTTAGGTTAGGTTAGGTTAGGTTAGGTTAGGTTAGGTTAGGTTAGGTTAGGTTAGGTTAGGTTAGGTTAGGTTAGGTTAGGTTAGGTTAGGTTAGGTTAGGTTAGGTTAGGTTAGGTTAGGTTAGGTTAGGTTAGGTTAGGTTAGGTTAGGTTAGGTTAGGTTAGGTTAGGTTAGGTTAGGTTAGGTTAGGTTAGGTTAGGTTAGGTTAGGTTAGGTTAGGTTAGGTTAGGTTAGGTTAGGTTAGGTTAGGTTAGGTTAGGTTAGGTTAGGTTAGGTTAGGTTAGGTTAGGTTAGGTTAGGTTAGGTTAGGTTAGGTTAGGTTAGGTTAGGTTAGGTTAGGTTAGGTTAGGTTAGGTTAGGTTAGGTTAGGTTAGGTTAGGTTAGGTTAGGTTAGGTTAGGTTAGGTTAGGTTAGGTTAGGTTAGGTTAGGTTAGGTTAGGTTAGGTTAGGTTAGGTTAGGTTAGGTTAGGTTAGGTTAGGTTAGGTTAGGTTAGGTTAGGTTAGGTTAGGTTAGGTTAGGTTAGGTTAGGTTAGGTTAGGTTAGGTTAGGTTAGGTTAGGTTAGGTTAGGTTAGGTTAGGTTAGGTTAGGTTAGGTTAGGTTAGGTTAGGTTAGGTTAGGTTAGGTTAGGTTAGGTTAGGTTAGGTTAGGTTAGGTTAGGTTAGGTTAGGTTAGGTTAGGTTAGGTTAGGTTAGGTTAGGTTAGGTTAGGTTAGGTTAGGTTAGGTTAGGTTAGGTTAGGTTAGGTTAGGTTAGGTTAGGTTAGGTTAGGTTAGGTTAGGTTAGGTTAGGTTAGGTTAGGTTAGGTTAGGTTAGGTTAGGTTAGGTTAGGTTAGGTTAGGTTAGGTTAGGTTAGGTTAGGTTAGGTTAGGTTAGGTTAGGTTAGGTTAGGTTAGGTTAGGTTAGGTTAGGTTAGGTTAGGTTAGGTTAGGTTAGGTTAGGTTAGGTTAGGTTAGGTTAGGTTAGGTTAGGTTAGGTTAGGTTAGGTTAGGTTAGGTTAGGTTAGGTTAGGTTAGGTTAGGTTAGGTTAGGTTAGGTTAGGTTAGGTTAGGTTAGGTTAGGTTAGGTTAGGTTAGGTTAGGTTAGGTTAGGTTAGGTTAGGTTAGGTTAGGTTAGGTTAGGTTAGGTTAGGTTAGGTTAGGTTAGGTTAGGTTAGGTTAGGTTAGGTTAGGTTAGGTTAGGTTAGGTTAGGTTAGGTTAGGTTAGGTTAGGTTAGGTTAGGTTAGGTTAGGTTAGGTTAGGTTAGGTTAGGTTAGGTTAGGTTAGGTTAGGTTAGGTTAGGTTAGGTTAGGTTAGGTTAGGTTAGGTTAGGTTAGGTTAGGTTAGGTTAGGTTAGGTTAGGTTAGGTTAGGTTAGGTTAGGTTAGGTTAGGTTAGGTTAGGTTAGGTTAGGTTAGGTTAGGTTAGGTTAGGTTAGGTTAGGTTAGGTTAGGTTAGGTTAGGTTAGGTTAGGTTAGGTTAGGTTAGGTTAGGTTAGGTTAGGTTAGGTTAGGTTAGGTTAGGTTAGGTTAGGTTAGGTTAGGTTAGGTTAGGTTAGGTTAGGTTAGGTTAGGTTAGGTTAGGTTAGGTTAGGTTAGGTTAGGTTAGGTTAGGTTAGGTTAGGTTAGGTTAGGTTAGGTTAGGTTAGGTTAGGTTAGGTTAGGTTAGGTTAGGTTAGGTTAGGTTAGGTTAGGTTAGGTTAGGTTAGGTTAGGTTAGGTTAGGTTAGGTTAGGTTAGGTTAGGTTAGGTTAGGTTAGGTTAGGTTAGGTTAGGTTAGGTTAGGTTAGGTTAGGTTAGGTTAGGTTAGGTTAGGTTAGGTTAGGTTAGGTTAGGTTAGGTTAGGTTAGGTTAGGTTAGGTTAGGTTAGGTTAGGTTAGGTTAGGTTAGGTTAGGTTAGGTTAGGTTAGGTTAGGTTAGGTTAGGTTAGGTTAGGTTAGGTTAGGTTAGGTTAGGTTAGGTTAGGTTAGGTTAGGTTAGGTTAGGTTAGGTTAGGTTAGGTTAGGTTAGGTTAGGTTAGGTTAGGTTAGGTTAGGTTAGGTTAGGTTAGGTTAGGTTAGGTTAGGTTAGGTTAGGTTAGGTTAGGTTAGGTTAGGTTAGGTTAGGTTAGGTTAGGTTAGGTTAGGTTAGGTTAGGTTAGGTTAGGTTAGGTTAGGTTAGGTTAGGTTAGGTTAGGTTAGGTTAGGTTAGGTTAGGTTAGGTTAGGTTAGGTTAGGTTAGGTTAGGTTAGGTTAGGTTAGGTTAGGTTAGGTTAGGTTAGGTTAGGTTAGGTTAGGTTAGGTTAGGTTAGGTTAGGTTAGGTTAGGTTAGGTTAGGTTAGGTTAGGTTAGGTTAGGTTAGGTTAGGTTAGGTTAGGTTAGGTTAGGTTAGGTTAGGTTAGGTTAGGTTAGGTTAGGTTAGGTTAGGTTAGGTTAGGTTAGGTTAGGTTAGGTTAGGTTAGGTTAGGTTAGGTTAGGTTAGGTTAGGTTAGGTTAGGTTAGGTTAGGTTAGGTTAGGTTAGGTTAGGTTAGGTTAGGTTAGGTTAGGTTAGGTTAGGTTAGGTTAGGTTAGGTTAGGTTAGGTTAGGTTAGGTTAGGTTAGGTTAGGTTAGGTTAGGTTAGGTTAGGTTAGGTTAGGTTAGGTTAGGTTAGGTTAGGTTAGGTTAGGTTAGGTTAGGTTAGGTTAGGTTAGGTTAGGTTAGGTTAGGTTAGGTTAGGTTAGGTTAGGTTAGGTTAGGTTAGGTTAGGTTAGGTTAGGTTAGGTTAGGTTAGGTTAGGTTAGGTTAGGTTAGGTTAGGTTAGGTTAGGTTAGGTTAGGTTAGGTTAGGTTAGGTTAGGTTAGGTTAGGTTAGGTTAGGTTAGGTTAGGTTAGGTTAGGTTAGGTTAGGTTAGGTTAGGTTAGGTTAGGTTAGGTTAGGTTAGGTTAGGTTAGGTTAGGTTAGGTTAGGTTAGGTTAGGTTAGGTTAGGTTAGGTTAGGTTAGGTTAGGTTAGGTTAGGTTAGGTTAGGTTAGGTTAGGTTAGGTTAGGTTAGGTTAGGTTAGGTTAGGTTAGGTTAGGTTAGGTTAGGTTAGGTTAGGTTAGGTTAGGTTAGGTTAGGTTAGGTTAGGTTAGGTTAGGTTAGGTTAGGTTAGGTTAGGTTAGGTTAGGTTAGGTTAGGTTAGGTTAGGTTAGGTTAGGTTAGGTTAGGTTAGGTTAGGTTAGGTTAGGTTAGGTTAGGTTAGGTTAGGTTAGGTTAGGTTAGGTTAGGTTAGGTTAGGTTAGGTTAGGTTAGGTTAGGTTAGGTTAGGTTAGGTTAGGTTAGGTTAGGTTAGGTTAGGTTAGGTTAGGTTAGGTTAGGTTAGGTTAGGTTAGGTTAGGTTAGGTTAGGTTAGGTTAGGTTAGGTTAGGTTAGGTTAGGTTAGGTTAGGTTAGGTTAGGTTAGGTTAGGTTAGGTTAGGTTAGGTTAGGTTAGGTTAGGTTAGGTTAGGTTAGGTTAGGTTAGGTTAGGTTAGGTTAGGTTAGGTTAGGTTAGGTTAGGTTAGGTTAGGTTAGGTTAGGTTAGGTTAGGTTAGGTTAGGTTAGGTTAGGTTAGGTTAGGTTAGGTTAGGTTAGGTTAGGTTAGGTTAGGTTAGGTTAGGTTAGGTTAGGTTAGGTTAGGTTAGGTTAGGTTAGGTTAGGTTAGGTTAGGTTAGGTTAGGTTAGGTTAGGTTAGGTTAGGTTAGGTTAGGTTAGGTTAGGTTAGGTTAGGTTAGGTTAGGTTAGGTTAGGTTAGGTTAGGTTAGGTTAGGTTAGGTTAGGTTAGGTTAGGTTAGGTTAGGTTAGGTTAGGTTAGGTTAGGTTAGGTTAGGTTAGGTTAGGTTAGGTTAGGTTAGGTTAGGTTAGGTTAGGTTAGGTTAGGTTAGGTTAGGTTAGGTTAGGTTAGGTTAGGTTAGGTTAGGTTAGGTTAGGTTAGGTTAGGTTAGGTTAGGTTAGGTTAGGTTAGGTTAGGTTAGGTTAGGTTAGGTTAGGTTAGGTTAGGTTAGGTTAGGTTAGGTTAGGTTAGGTTAGGTTAGGTTAGGTTAGGTTAGGTTAGGTTAGGTTAGGTTAGGTTAGGTTAGGTTAGGTTAGGTTAGGTTAGGTTAGGTTAGGTTAGGTTAGGTTAGGTTAGGTTAGGTTAGGTTAGGTTAGGTTAGGTTAGGTTAGGTTAGGTTAGGTTAGGTTAGGTTAGGTTAGGTTAGGTTAGGTTAGGTTAGGTTAGGTTAGGTTAGGTTAGGTTAGGTTAGGTTAGGTTAGGTTAGGTTAGGTTAGGTTAGGTTAGGTTAGGTTAGGTTAGGTTAGGTTAGGTTAGGTTAGGTTAGGTTAGGTTAGGTTAGGTTAGGTTAGGTTAGGTTAGGTTAGGTTAGGTTAGGTTAGGTTAGGTTAGGTTAGGTTAGGTTAGGTTAGGTTAGGTTAGGTTAGGTTAGGTTAGGTTAGGTTAGGTTAGGTTAGGTTAGGTTAGGTTAGGTTAGGTTAGGTTAGGTTAGGTTAGGTTAGGTTAGGTTAGGTTAGGTTAGGTTAGGTTAGGTTAGGTTAGGTTAGGTTAGGTTAGGTTAGGTTAGGTTAGGTTAGGTTAGGTTAGGTTAGGTTAGGTTAGGTTAGGTTAGGTTAGGTTAGGTTAGGTTAGGTTAGGTTAGGTTAGGTTAGGTTAGGTTAGGTTAGGTTAGGTTAGGTTAGGTTAGGTTAGGTTAGGTTAGGTTAGGTTAGGTTAGGTTAGGTTAGGTTAGGTTAGGTTAGGTTAGGTTAGGTTAGGTTAGGTTAGGTTAGGTTAGGTTAGGTTAGGTTAGGTTAGGTTAGGTTAGGTTAGGTTAGGTTAGGTTAGGTTAGGTTAGGTTAGGTTAGGTTAGGTTAGGTTAGGTTAGGTTAGGTTAGGTTAGGTTAGGTTAGGTTAGGTTAGGTTAGGTTAGGTTAGGTTAGGTTAGGTTAGGTTAGGTTAGGTTAGGTTAGGTTAGGTTAGGTTAGGTTAGGTTAGGTTAGGTTAGGTTAGGTTAGGTTAGGTTAGGTTAGGTTAGGTTAGGTTAGGTTAGGTTAGGTTAGGTTAGGTTAGGTTAGGTTAGGTTAGGTTAGGTTAGGTTAGGTTAGGTTAGGTTAGGTTAGGTTAGGTTAGGTTAGGTTAGGTTAGGTTAGGTTAGGTTAGGTTAGGTTAGGTTAGGTTAGGTTAGGTTAGGTTAGGTTAGGTTAGGTTAGGTTAGGTTAGGTTAGGTTAGGTTAGGTTAGGTTAGGTTAGGTTAGGTTAGGTTAGGTTAGGTTAGGTTAGGTTAGGTTAGGTTAGGTTAGGTTAGGTTAGGTTAGGTTAGGTTAGGTTAGGTTAGGTTAGGTTAGGTTAGGTTAGGTTAGGTTAGGTTAGGTTAGGTTAGGTTAGGTTAGGTTAGGTTAGGTTAGGTTAGGTTAGGTTAGGTTAGGTTAGGTTAGGTTAGGTTAGGTTAGGTTAGGTTAGGTTAGGTTAGGTTAGGTTAGGTTAGGTTAGGTTAGGTTAGGTTAGGTTAGGTTAGGTTAGGTTAGGTTAGGTTAGGTTAGGTTAGGTTAGGTTAGGTTAGGTTAGGTTAGGTTAGGTTAGGTTAGGTTAGGTTAGGTTAGGTTAGGTTAGGTTAGGTTAGGTTAGGTTAGGTTAGGTTAGGTTAGGTTAGGTTAGGTTAGGTTAGGTTAGGTTAGGTTAGGTTAGGTTAGGTTAGGTTAGGTTAGGTTAGGTTAGGTTAGGTTAGGTTAGGTTAGGTTAGGTTAGGTTAGGTTAGGTTAGGTTAGGTTAGGTTAGGTTAGGTTAGGTTAGGTTAGGTTAGGTTAGGTTAGGTTAGGTTAGGTTAGGTTAGGTTAGGTTAGGTTAGGTTAGGTTAGGTTAGGTTAGGTTAGGTTAGGTTAGGTAGGTAGGTTAGGTTAGGTTAGGTTAGGTTAGGTTAGGTTAGGTTAGGTTAGGTTAGGTTAGGTTAGGTTAGGTTAGGTAGGTTAGGTTAGGTTAGGTTAGGTTAGGTTAGGTTAGGTTAGGTTAGGTTAGGTTAGGTTAGGTTAGGTAGGTTAGGTTAGGTTAGGTTAGGTTAGGTTAGGTTAGGTTAGGTTAGGTTAGGTTAGGTTAGGGGTAGGTAGGTAGGTTAGGTTAGGTTAGGTTAGGTTAGGTTAGGTTAGGTTAG